>NC_088927.1:4697500-5005000 GCF_038396675.1 Hydra vulgaris
CTTAATCAGGCCAAAGCAGAAGAAGATTCCATTAAGAAATTGTGACCAAATAGAGACTGTTCGAACTTCATTCAAGTGATGTTTCTCAAACACCAACAAGTGTCAAATTCAACCCCACTGCAAAAAAATGGAAAGAAATTACTTATTTGGATTTGCTTTAACAATATGAAAAAGAGAATAATTGGAAAGAATAATTGGAAATCTGATAAAAGCTCAAGAAGTTGCACAACAGAATAAAGTATTGTCTTTCTTAAATGGAAAAATCTCTTGTACAGCTCCTTTCTGAGTTAACTCGGTGTCGTTTAGATTACATAAGACGTGATGGTTTGATTGAAAAAAATTATTATGCAAATAAATTGCCCACCTAAAATACAATTTTTTTCTTTTTTAAATTAAGTTTTTATCTCATGTACCAAGGGAGTTATGCCCCTTCAAAGTTATTATCTTTCTTTAGTTAAACCCGTTATATATATACATATATATATTTTAAATATATATTATAACTTTATTATTTAAAAAAAAATGAAATTAAATACTTAATAATAGTTCAGTTTCTCTTAAAAAGAGATAAATCATTTAGATTTTTAATAAATAGATTGCGTAAGTTGCATTTGGGTTTTGTTTGTATAGCTCATTTATATACATAGGTTCCATTTCAGTTATGTTTTTAAACACAATTTATATTTGTAAGTTGTGTATTAAATGTGTGTGTAGATGCGGTTGTTTGCGTAAATTCCGTTGACATTTATATAAGTAAATTTCAACACAATTTTAGTAAATATATATATACTTTTTTTTTTTAGTTAATTCACCTCCTCAAGGCCGAGAAGGCCGCTACAGACAAGGAGGCTACTTATTTGTGGTTATAACCCTCTCTCAACTCTATAACTCCAAAACACAAACCTTTGACAAACAAGGCTGCTGCGCGGAGAAACAAGTTGAGCACGGTACTACCAGGGATGTGGTGGGGATTAAACTTGGAACCTCTCGCTTATGAAACGAGCGCTTTACCACTACACCACTACCGCATACTTTTACATACATACTGTTTACTTACATAACTAGTGTATATATATATATATATATATATATATATATATATATATATATATATATATATATATATATATATATATATATATATAATATATATATCTACCATAGTGTATTTATATAAGCATTTGCTCACTTTTTTTGCTTATCTTAATCGATACAGCTTTTTTAGAACTAGAAGAAAAAAATGAAGAATAATGAATGAAAATATTGCTGCCCCATGCCAAATCCTCAGTCAATGGAGCAGCACTCTGCTTTGAGTCAGGCTATTTGTCAGTTGATGTATGTACTGAAGCCCCTGGCAGCAGGCTATTTCAATACTTCACACGGCTCACCTAAATCAGCAGTATAAGATATACATATATATGTATATATATATATATGTATATATATATATATATATATATATATATATATATATATATATATATATATATATATATACATACATACTAGTTACGTAAGTAAGCGCATAAACGTAAGTATATATATATACTTGTGTTTATGCAAACATAAATGCAATTTACGCAAATAATTGCATTTAAGCACATGTTTAATACACAACAATGAAAATATAAATTGCATAAGTAAATTGCGTTAGATGCGTTTGAGTTTGTATTTGAGTTTTTTATTTTCAAACGCAAATGCAAAAAACAGTTTTTTTGTGGGCCAATGTATGATATATATATATATATATATATATATATATATATATACACGCACAAATATACATCAAGCCTTCAGGTGAGAGGCTTGTGGTCGCATGCCTTATATGACCACACATATAATACTTTGTTTTGACAACTTGCCTACAGCTCTTTTGTAAGTTTTGATAATTAGCGCTTTTAAAAAAGATGCTAAAAAAACAAAGCAAACTCAAAATTAAAATAAATAATCCATAAACTTAAGACATACATTGATTATTAAATAGCCTGACTCACATTGAAGTGATGCTACAGTGGTTGAGAATTTGGTATGGAGCAGCAATCTTTTTTCTCATTATTCTTTGTTTTCTTTTTTTTCTAAAAAATTAAAACCGCTTTTTTACCTTTAGAGTGCAAAAATCATATTAGGAAATTGCAACTTATTATAAGTCCTAATGGTGTAGTTGTAGAGCACTTGCTTCATATGTGAGAGGTTCCGAGTTCAATCCTCGCCATGTCCCAGGTACTACTGTGCTCAACTTATTTCTCCACGCAGCGACCTTGTTTATTAAGGTTCGTGTTTTGGAGTAATAGAGTTGAGAGAGGGTTATATCAACAATTAAGTAGTCTTCTTGTCTGTAGTGGCCTTCTCAGCTTTGAGCAGGTCTTATATAAAATATATCTTATAAAAATTTTACCTTATATCTACATTAAGACTGAAAATTTAATATATGAGGCCGATGTCGATGCATCGTCATTAGCCTGCACCTCTTATCTACATCAGCCAAAAGAAGGTATCCGTACACCCTTAATATATATACATGCACACAAGTGCTTGAAGTGGGGAAAAAATAGTTTTTAAGGTACTTTTGTTACCATTTCACCGTTTTATATACATTTTACATGTTACCATTTTACCAATTACCATAAAGTGTATATTCTAAAGTGAATGTTACAAAATCAGGAAATCACGACTGTGTAAACTATAACATACATTTTATTATAGACATTTATGAATTCTTGTAATTTAATTTTTGGTGTATTTGGTATACAATTGAAATTATTAATTTGAGCATCTGAAGAGTCTTTTATTGATGAAACAGCATGTAAAATAAAAAAATTTGATAACTGATTTTCTAATAGTTTCTCAACCTAAAAGTGTCTAAGGTTGGCAATTTTTGGCCAATCTCAACCTTTTTACTTTGTTTTTATATTGTTATGGTGAAACTTTCATGTTAAAAATACATCTATATATATATATATATTTTTTTTTTGTTATTCGCCTCCTCAAGGCCAAGAAGGCCACTACAGATGAGGAGGCTACTTAATAGTGGTTATAACCCTCTCTCAACTCTATAACTCCAAAACACGAACCTCAACGAACAAGGCCGCTGCGCGGATGAACAAGTTGAGCGCGGATCCAGGGATGTGGTGGGGATCGAACTCAGAAGTTGTCAGCTTATAGAGGCGAGCGCTTTACCACTACATTACTACCGCATATATATATATATATATATATATATATATATATATATATATATATATATATATATATATATATATATATATGCACACACATATATTTCACAAATATTACTTTAGTCGCATTTTACCCATATATATATGTGTGTGTGTGTATATATATATATATATATATATATATATATATATATATATATATATATATATATATATATATATATACACACACACACAGATAGAATGGAATGTTTACTATTTTCAAAACCTTTCGTACCAATGAGAATAGAAAATTTAAATTAAAAAATTAAAATTTGATTGAATTTTGAAAAATCAAAAGTTGAAAAATCCACAAAATTTTGTAAAAACCTAAGATTCTTTTGCTTTATTGTTTTTAATTTTTCACACACCTTTTGTAAATAAAAGAAATATTCTTAATCTTTTTATTTTTATTTTTAACTATTATATGTTTAAAACTAAATTAAAAATGTATCTGTTGTTTAGAATGTCCGCAATCAAGCATGTTAATTTAACTCCAATAAGAAACAATGTTTTCATGTTATTTTATGTTGTCAACTTTTAGTAAATGGCAATATTTAATTTTATTTATTTAATATTAAAGCTGAAGTAACATTTTTTCCGGTAGATAGACATCTGCATTAACTAAAAAACCAAATGATTCTGATTTTTCAGACTTCACATAAAAAAAAATTCAAACAAAAAGTTGTCTACCCTTTCCTCTGTACGCACTGGTACGCTTTTGAGTGACCCCCTCCCCATACTTGCATACATAATTTATGGCTGGAGCCATGGCAACCAATTTTCAACTCTGAATATCGCTCTTGAAGACTTTATGCCGAGCATGCATAATTTCGCATGTTGATAACATGTTTCAGTATTACAAGCACAAAATATTGCGCTGGGCGATTTTATTCATCACATGCACTGGTGTATATATATATATATATATATATATATATATATATATATATATATATATATATATATATATATATATATATATATATATGTATATATATATGTATATATATATATATATGTATATATATATATATGTATATATATATATATGTATATATATATATATATATATATATATATATATATATATATATATGTATATATATATATATATATATATATATTTAAACAACTTTAAAAAGTATTCTACACAATAGAGTGCTGAATGTTCTTAAAAGAACAGAGCAATTATATATTAGTAGAAAATCACTTAACAAAAATTTTTTCCATTTTACACTGTGTTTCATCAACAAAGATTCATCAGAAATATATATATATATATATATATATATATATATATATATATATATATATATATATATATATATATATATATATATATGTATATATGTATATATATATATATAAATACATGTATATATATATGTATATACATTTATATATATATATATATATATATATATATATATATATATATATATATATATATATATATATACATATATATATATATATATATATATATATATATATATATATATATATATATATATATATATATATATATATATATATATATATATATATATATATATTAAATTAATATATATATATATTTCTATATATATATATATATATTAAATATATATATATATATATATATATATATATATATATATTAAATATATATATATATATATATATATATATATATATATATATATATATATATATATATATATATATATATATATATATATATATATATATATATATATATATATATATATATGTATATATATATATATATATAATATATATATATATATATATATATATATATATATATATATATATATATATATATATATATTTAAACAACTTTAAAAAGTATTCTACACAATAGAGTGCTCAATGTTCTTAAAAGAACAGAGCAATTATATATTAGTAGAAAATCACTTAACAAAAATTTTTTCCATTTTACACTGTGTTTCATCAACAAAGATTCATCAGAAATATATATATATATATATATATATATATATATATATATATATATATATATATATATATATATATATATATATATATATATATATATATATATATATATATATATATATATATATATATATATATATGTATATATATATATAAATACATGTATATATATATGTATATACATTTATATATATATATATATATATATATATATATATATATATATATATATATATATATATATATATATATATATATATATATATATATATATATATATATATATATATATATATATATATATATATATATATATATATATATATATATATATTAAATTAATATATATATATATATATATATATATATTAAATATATATATATATATATATATATATATATATATATATATATATATATATATAGTGGTTAGAGCGCTTGCTTTATAAGCAGGAGATCCAGGTTCGAAACGCGCTCTGGACAAATTTTCACGGAAAAAAACACAAAAAAACTAACAGTTCTATTTGTGTTAATAAGTGCAATACTGTGTTTACAAGTTCTCGACCACGAGGTAATCCACTGTTATTCAGAGTGGTAGCCCTCTTACCAAATATAAAATATCAGATTGAGCAAATTGTAAATCATTGATGATAATGACTACACCATATTCAACTGACCAACTTGCAGCTCTAGCAGCCAACTGGCCAGGCCTTGGTCAAGGTAACCATTCAGCTGCTTCTCAAAAGCTTGATGCTACGATATCAAAACTAATAGCCACAGTCAGCATGCTTCTCACCCGTGTATCTGTTCTTGAAACTGAAAATATTACTCTAAAAGCAAATCTTTTTCAACAGCCAAAGTCAGCATCTCCGAGCTTGACCACAACTCTTAACTGGGCAAGCGCAGTCAAGCACGGTTCAGAAGCCAATAAAGCAATTATCACAGCAGTCAACGAAAATGCTAAAATTGTAGAAACAAAATCAAAAAGAGCTATAGTTGTCGGTCTTCCAAAATCCTTTGACAATAATCAGAGGCTAATTTCAGTTCAAAGTATGCTTAAAAAACTTAACTATAATGTTGCTTTTAAAGTTGTTGGGCATTTCACAAAAAAGATCAACAGCACCACCAGTTTAACTACAATAGCACCTGAACCAAATGAATTGATCATCATTGAATTTGACTCGAATGAGCACCGCAATGATCTCTTATCTAATGCAAAGCGACTTGCCTCAATAGATGAATTAAAATCTGTCTACATTCGCCCAGACCGTACACCTCTTGAACAAGAAACATCAACAACTTGAACAAAAAGCGTGCTACAGAAAATGCAGAACTATTGGCAAAAGATTTACTTGACAAACCCTTTCGATTTGTTATCCGCAGCGAAAAAATCAAATGCATTGACACATCCAAAACAGTCAACATCAATGGAAGAGAGAAGAATCCATTCCTCAAATGGAAATCAGCTGCTGAAGCCATTCAGTCGCTCTCAACATCTCACTAGTTCAACATTCTTTAACAAGGCCAGCTCTTCCATCAAATTATCTCATCTTTCGTGCTTCTACACCAATGCAACCTCCCTCAATCCAATAAAACTCATCGAACTGTCCTTACTTGCAGAAAACAACTCTTTTCTGAGCATTCTTATCACCGAGACATGGTTCAATGACCAATCAACTCCCTCTCTTCAGAACTACAACCTCTATCGTTCAGACCATCGCCAACCAAATCGGAGGAGGTGTAGCTATATACATAAATAGTAAAATCATCTCAAACAAAATAGAGGAATCCCTACTACACAAAGATTTTATTCCTTACTATTCAGAACAGTTATGGGTTGAACTAAAGCTTTTGAATGAAACTCTGCTCCTAGGCTGCATTTATAGACCTACATCCTCCGGTATCGAAGCCTTCTCAGAGATTTCAAGTGCTATTTTCCATGCAAAACTTTAATATCGACTAAAAAATACAACGGTATCATCATTGCTGGTGACTTCAATTTCCCAGAGATTACTTGGACTTCCAACTCAGTCTTTTTCCTCTAGTAAAATTGGTCTCAGTTCTTCATTTGTCTCTCTTTTTCAAGATTGTCATCTTCACCAAATCGTCACTGTCCCTACTTTCAAACCTGCTAATTGCCCTATGACAAAGACTCTTGATCTCATCATTTGTGACTCTTCATATCGTGCTAGCGAAATCAGAATCGGTTATCCTCTCGGTTTGTCTGATCAATATCATTGCACTATCAACTGGCATTACAAACTGGCTTCCAGCATAAAATTACCACGTTTCAACAGCTCTAAATTTATATACAAGCATGGTAACTACGAAAAAATCAACAAAGAATTCAATAATGTTGACTGGTCATCTATTTTTAAAGACTTAAATGTAGAACAATGTTACCAACTTTGGCTCAACAAATACAATGAATGTTGTCTTCAATTTATCCCTCGTATGCCAAACAAACCATCCCCCAAAAAACAACCATGGATGACAAAAGAACTATTATCTCTTATTCGTCTTAAAAAATCGCTATGGGCTCGTAACGTCAGTTCAAAATGGAAAATCACATCACTGGTTGGGGAATATAGGGAAACTAGAAAGTTTGTTAAAAAATTAAGTCATTCTTCTCTGAAATCTTTCGAAATTGCCCTTGCCAATGATAAGCGTAATCCTAAAAGACTGTTTTCATACATAAATAGTAAACGCTCTGTAATAAATCAGATCTCATCTATGCGAGTCACCATTTCCAGTGAGATCATTAGCTCTGACAAAATTACAATAGCCAACTCACTTAACAATCAATTTCAATCAGTTTTCAGCAAAGAGCCATCCAATGACAATCTTCCCCGTTTTGATCGTAGAACTAACACAATCCTCAATAGCATATCTTTTGATACTCTGGCCACTCTAATGGAACTCTCAGCACTAGATATATCTAAATCACTTGGTGTAGATAATGTCAGTCCTCACGTTTTACGCTTTTGTTCTACCTCAATGTCTTCTCCACTTACTCTCATCTTTCAAAAGTCATTTGACAATGGTGAAATTCCAAGCTCATGGTCCAAAGCAAATGTAACACCTTTATTTAAGAAGGGCTCCAGAATCGACCCATCAAACTATAGACCAATATCCCTCACCTCGATTCCGTGTAAAATAATGGAGAAATTAGTTAAGAAGGCAATCATGCAGCATTTAAAATCAAACAATCTTTTATCAGATAGTCAACACGGATTTTTAGAAAAAAGCATGCATTACAAATCTCCTTGAAACAATGGACTTCTTGACTGGAAATATAGCAAGACTACCAGTTGACGTCGTATTTCTGGATTTTGCTAAAGCTTTTGACAAAGTCCCACATCAACGAATGCTTTACAAATTAAAAATGTACGGAATCGAAGGCAATCTTCTCAATTGGATAAAAGCTTTTCTACTCAACAGGTCTCAACGAGTCATCCTTGGCGACACTCAATCGAATTGGTTACCTGTGAGTTGGAGTTCCGCAAGGATCAGTCTTGATGCACAATTTTATTTGTTATTTTCATCAATGATCTGCCAGATGTAATAAGCAAAGAAAACAGTTGTAAGATTTACGCTGATGACACTAAAATCCTAAGCATTGTCAACTCACTTGCTGCTCAACTTCAACTCCAATCAGATATTGACCAAATTGTCCAGTGGACTAAATCTTGGCTCATGGAGCTAAATGCAAAGAAATGTAAGGTCATGCACTTTGGCCAAAAAAAATTAACACCTTTCAAGTACTCAATAGAGGAATTAGGCCCTTGTTCAATAACGACTCGAACTACATTGGAAGCAACAACTTGGGAATTCAAATTACCAATGATCTTAAAGCAGGAACCCAATCCATCATTGCCTCATGTAAAGCAAATCAAATGCTAGGCATCCTAAAACACACTTTCCAATCTCGTGATGCTTCTTTATGGAAACAACTCTACTCCACCTACATCCGTCCTTCACTTGAGTTTGCAATTCCAGCTTGGAACCCTCATATGGCGAAGGATGAACGAACTATTGAATCAATACAGCGCAGAGCCACAAAAATACCAGACAAACTAAAAAAGTTAGACTACAAGTCCAGGAATATTTGTTACAACTTGGCTTATCTTCTCTTGTTGAACATCGTAAACGTGGTGACCTCATCCAAAAATATAAAATTATTAATAACATCGACATAGTCAACTGGCACTTTCCTCTCATCACAATTCCACCAAGAGCAAATCACAGAGAAAGAATTCACCGTGAAAACTACAGCAATAATTTAGCTCGTTCCCACTTTTTCAACAATCGCATTGCCAATGCATGGAATATGTTACCGGATGGAGTAATCGGTTCTCCAACTGTCAACAGTTTTAAAGCGAGCCTCGATAAGCTCTAATGTTACTACAGCTCGCAGCTATCCTTAGTGAAAGTTGCAATATGAGCTTCACAAAAACTAACTATAATCTGACATTCTATGATTTTTATTTTGTCAATTATTTTTACTTTTGTTGTGACAAATATATAATAATACTACTACTACTACTATATTTCTATATATATATATATATTAAATATATATATATATATATATATATATATATATATATATATATATACACACACATACTAGCTGTATGTGTGTGTATATGTGTATATATATACCCATAAAATATGGGGCTTGGTAAGTCTGTTCCACAATGATTATTTCTATACTTTTTACTTATTTAATTTATTATATTTAAGTAAACAGTAGGAAAATAAATCATTTAATTGCTCTTAAAGCAAAAAAGAAAGTAATATGCATCCATTTTTCCGCATATTTATTAGAGCTTATTAGAACCCTTACCCCTTTTATTTATTTCAAAAAAAAAAGTCTGAATTTACCATCTAATCCTACTTTAAGAAATCTCTTTACTGTGTTAGATGTGCATATTTACCAAAATAAATGTCTAACATATATTTCAACAGTTATACGTAATAACATAAGTATCTCTTGGATAGACAATAGCTTTTTTTTTTTTTTTTTCAAAAATAATGAAAATAATATTTCAACCCTCTCATTAATCCATATCCATCCAGCGTTTCCATATGGGAACAAATAAATAACTTGATGTTTTGCTAATTCTTTTAATTTTATTTACTTGCTATAAAGACCAGTGTTCCCAAATGGGAACACTTATTTATATCCTCCAAAGACATTATCAATACTCTTGTTTTGCGAAAATATATTTTTTCCTGTGTTCACACAAGTGGATTCTAAAAGAAAATTAAAAAAATTTACAAAAAAAAAATTTGGTCCCAAATGGGTTAAGACTATAACTATTTATAAAGTATTTATAAAGAAAGTATAAAGAAAGGAGATCACATGGAATTTTCTTGTAGTGACTTTTCTGCAACAAACTCTCTAGGAAAAAAACTTTTAAATTAGCTTTTTTTAATACCAGTTTTGGTTGAGAGTTCAATAATGACAACTTTTAGCAAGCAGAACTATCAAGGTGGGAGGGGGGAGTCATGGCAAGTCAATAACTATTGTTATAAAATTTTATAAAAAAGTTTTGTTTTTTTTCTTTTCTTTTTTAAACATCTTCGCTTCCATCAAGGCTGCAAACAGCCACTAATTAAAGTTGGAAGTTACTGAAAGAAAAAAGATGAAGATTGTAGAGCAAGATAACCATTGACGGGCGACTTAAAAGATTGCAAATTATATGAATCAGGAAAGCAAGATGAAGGAAGCGAGTTCCAAAGAACTGATGTTCGAGGAAAAAAACTAGGCAAATAAGTGTTTTTGGAGCACTTAGGAACAGTCACAGAAAATGGATGACACTTAATTGAATGACGAGTAACACGAGAATGAATTTTAGTAGATGGCACAAGAGACGCTAGCTCTTTAGAGCAATACCCATTATAGAATTTGTAGAAAAGAGAAAGAGAAGCAACATTATGACGATGTGATAATGGTTGGAGGTTGGCTGCAAGAGCAGGTCCAACTATGTTTACAATGCGTTTTTGCACCTTGTCTAAAAGAGAAAGGGCATCATTAGAAGATCCGCCCCAGATATGGCAAAAGTATTCCATACAAGGCCGGATTTGAGATTTATAGACATAGAGAATAGAATCCGAAGTAAGAAAGTGACGAGCTCGATAAAGAGGTGCAACCTTAGCAGATGCTAATTTTGCAACTGATTTGATATATGGTTTCCAAGAAAGATTGGAAGTAAGAGTTAATCCTAGAAGATGAAGAGTAGATGACTCATCAAGTACATCACCGTTCATAAATATAGGAAGATCTAAATTATTGCGATAACGATTGGCTGAAAAAAATTGAGTTTTATCTGAATTAAAGTTCACCAGCAACTGTGAGCCCCATGCTGTAGCAGAAGTGAGATCCTTTTCAAGCTTAAATTTATTTCAACACTATGCATTAATAGCTTGGTAATAAGGTACAATGTTCTCAGAGCAGTAAACTGGTAGTCATCAAAGGTTCAAATCCTCTAATTGGGTAAGAAAATATTTTTTGTGTTTTTTAATCTTGCTTATTTTTGCTTAAACACAATAAGATATTATTACAAATATTCAAAACACCTCAAGCAAAAAGACTTTTAATTGTTAAAAAAGTTTTTGAAGTTTTTTTTATATTATACATACAGTGTATTTAAGGACTGTTTATGATACACGATTCTTAAATATTAGATCCACAAATTCAACTTACTGTTATTAGTACTGACGTTTACACTTACAGATGTTTGTACATAACATTTTTTACATTTGAATATTACATATTGCTTTTTATATTTGCATATTAAATCTCTATTAATAAAAATATTTTATATTATTTTAATTTATCTAAATGTCATTTTCATAATTGTGTTTTTTTTTGTGTTTTTTTCAAGAAAATATTGTGGTTTTCAATTGTATATTTTAAAAACCAATTTAGTTGTACTTATTTAGAGTACTCACTTGAAAAGTGTTATTTCATTACAATTGTTATAAAAGTTTGCAAAATTTGTTTGTTTTCTTATATGAAATACATACCTGTAGTGACTCAGGTGCCTAGTGGACTGTCCTCAGTGAGCTACCTACGCCTCAGCCCAATTTCTTGAGCTCAAATCCACCGCTAATCAACTTAACCTACTGACGTTTACACTTATAGACAATAGTACACAATGCTATATAAGTGGGTTTTTTACATTTCCATATTACATATTATTTTTTACATTTCCATATTACATATGCTATGCAATATAGTTATACTTATGTAGAGTACCCGCTTGAAAAGTGTTGGTTAATTAAAATTAGTAAAAAAAAAATTAATGAAGTGCTTTGTTTATTGATGCATCACATAAAGATATGTGTTATTAGCCCAGTGGTTAAATGCAAAGTTATAGTATCAATATCCAAACATTTTCGTGGACTTGAATCCATCCCTGACGGATCATCTGTGTGTGTGTGTACACACATATTTCTCTACTAATGTTTCAGTTGTAATATTTTATATCTAATAAAACAAAATAAAATCATGTTGTTGAACGAACTGTTTTTTTGTTTTTTTTAGAAACAATTTTAACAGATGTAGATGAAGATTGCATCCCTTATCATTTAGTTTGCAAATTTTCTGAAGAAAAGTATTTATTAAGCATATTTTTTAATAAACTGGTTTTAAACTTTACTTTTTTTTAATTTTGGAATGTTTTTTATTGATAACTTAAAAACAAATTAGTGATAAGAGTTCTTTTTTTTACTTAGGCGTCTCAAAGTTCAAAGGCGTATAGAGAGAAGCAAAGCACACCTATACATGGATGTGCATGTGCGTTATTTTTTAAAAGATTTAATATACAATCAATATTTAAAACTTTATAAAAAATTTTAGTTTGGTTTTTAGGAAAGAGTTTCATTTTAAAAGTTGTAGTTAAACAAGGCCTTTTTTTTGCTGGTTTCTCATTATTTTTCTTTTTTCTTTTTTTTTTTTTCTAAAAAACTGTTTGGATTCGGGCCAGCATTTTATTTAAAACTTTTATTTAAGAATTGTGCAAAATATATTAGGGCAATTTTGCAGTTGATACATTTTGCCATATGTATCATATACATTTTGATTACAATTGATAGTTGCCTAATTTTGTGGTGCTAAGGTGGGTAAAATGCCCAAATTCAAATTTAGTACAATTTTTTGTCCACTCTCAATGGACCCAAAGATCATATTTTCTCAAAAGTTAGTCTTATAACAGGTTATACTACCTTAAAATATGAAAATCAAAATATTGTTATCTGTAAATCTATATGGTCATTTTATGCATAACTTTTTTGTAATTTTGTAAGATTTAGCTCAAGCTTTTGAGACACTGAATTTTGATCTGGTTTCTTAGAAATTTCTTAGAAAAAACCAGTTTTTACAACGTTTTAAATTTGTTTATTTTATTAAGATTTCAAATCTCTAGATGAGCTTTTGTTAGTAATTGACTTATATTTAATTCCAATAGTAGCCTTTATTTTCTTTAAACAAATACAAGAATACAATTTAGTTGCATATATGTTTAAATAATAAAGCTTGTATGTTATACGAGCTAGAGAGGTTTCCTTATTTTTTCTAATTTTTAGAATTTCATTAACAGGGAATTCCCCTTTAATTTTATTTTGGCCACAAAGTAATGTTTGCAATAAGATTTTAGAATGAGAATTCCATGCTGATGATCTCACATATTTTTAAATAACTTTTTGTACATTTTCATCTTGAATTTTGATAAGTTTGAGTTGGTTTAAGATGTGATGTAACCCTTCAAACCAACTATGCTTCACTTTGATTTAGAACCCCATTGGAAAATATTCTAATACATGAAACTTAACAATTAATTCTAGGTTTCTTAGGTCATCTCCCTCTAACCCAATCTTGCATACCTACAATAAAAGTATGGAAGAACCTGTGCTGAGCCACCTTGAATGGACTATAGTGCCTGGTTTTTAGTTAACCAAACTTTCAGTAAGAGTTCCTGAAATTACTTTCTGACATATTTTATAAGTATATTTCTGATCTGAAGGTTTTTATTATTTTGTTTTCTCTTTTACTATTTCTTCACCAAGTTCATTTAAACCAGGACCAGGACCAGGTATTGGCTTGAAACTGTAACTTCTTCCCATTTTTGTCTTTGAATTCATTTGTGTAAAGAGAACTTATTCGTCATCCTAATTTTTAATATTATGTTAATATTAACATTATTTGCAAAGTTCATTTAAGTGAAGATAACATATTAGCCATCCTAACTTTCTTTCTAATTTAATGTCTAAACAATGATAACACTTCCATTATGACCTGTATTTGAAGTTGTGCTATCACAACCAATGAGCTTTAAGTTATGTTCAACTTTATGCAAAATAGACCAATTAAAATATTTGCTATATGTTTGGTAGGCTTAATTTTTGATTTTTCACAAATTTCTCCTTTTGTTAAATGATGAAGATATTTGCTATATCATCATTCAAAGTATAGTAATCTATTTTTTTTAATTAGAGCATAAAAGTTTTTGGTTTCTTCATTAAATTGGTTTTGTCACTTCTTTCATCAAGGAGAATAAAGAAAACATCTTCAGGTTCTAATTTATTCTCTGCAAAAATCTGACACTCTGGCATAACTTTATCTTTGGCTCTATGCACTTTGTCCAGCAATAAAAAAGAGCTGATTCTGGAACAACTTTAGCCTCCACCAAATATTTTAAAAATCCTGAAACAATTGCAGCTGCAGCAGTGTTTGAAGCTTCATATCTAATTGCAGCAATAGCAGTATTTTGAATCTTCTTATAATTTCAGTTTACTTTGAAATCCTTACTTATGTTTAATAAATCAATATGTTCAGTTAGAGCATTCTCGCTTTTAGTGCACTCTTCGTCATCACTTTTTTCCGAAACCTCATCATAGGTTCTTTTTAAATTTTTAATTGTAAAAGATTTTGAAAACCTACTTTGAACTTTAATGCTGATAGAAACCAAAACTTTAAATAACTCAATGTAATTAAAACAACCTAATAAGAGTAATAATTTTTAATGAGATATATTGAAAAATATTTGAAAAATTAGATTCTCATTTGACAAAAGTAAACTTTATGTAATTCTTAGTAACAAACATAAAAAGAACAATTATTCTTCAATGTTTATTTTTAAACTTAATGAAAATGATGTTCCTCATTTATAATCCCAGGGTAGTAGGACTTTTTGGCAATGGTATTTTGACGAAAATCTAGATTCTTCATCAAGACTTTTTTTTAAAAAGAAAAAATTTGGATTTTTAAATTTATCAACTCCTTTTCCTTGAACTTCTTCAAGTTCTTTTCTTTCTCAATTATCACTCAATTATCTTCTGCTTCATTTTAATCTTTATGTAATCTTTTGATCCTATCACAATTTGAGCTTGTTTTCCCTTTTTTTTTTCTCTGAGAATAAATAAATTTTAACACTTTTATAGGAATCCTTACTGACTTTTTACATTTACTGGTAATATGAACTTTTTTTTTCATATCCCAGACAATTTGATTCAATACAGAATAGAATTGCACATTTGAAATTAGCTATATGAAACAGTCATGATATAGCCTTCATTATCTTATCAACTTCTACTTTTTTGGTTAACCTTTTTCTGCAGAATATCCTGAACATCATTATAAACGTCTTTGATCTTTCTGTCAATGAACTAGTTATCTGTTAAAATAACTGGAAATGAAAAGTCTGAGTTAGCTTTTTTCCATTGTTTAACAGCGTAGATGGATATGCTGTCTTTTCTGTTAACTCAGTATAGTTTTATGAAGAACACCACCAAGAATTAGTAGCGTAGATAAGGGCTTTTCTTTTTCCTTGAGATAAAATTTATTATTATTGTTATTATTATTAAAATATATATATTTATTATTGTTATTAATATTATTATTATTATTGTTAACATTATGTTAACATTGTATCGATATTATTATATTTAGGTATAAGATTAGTAACAAACAATAAATTTTAAAAATATTATAATATTTGAAAAGCAATATTTGTCAATATTAATGTTTAAAATGTCAATGTTATTGTTGATCAAATTTTATACAAGTAAACGTATTATTCAAGACTCAATACTCATTATATTAATGAAATAATATAATATTTTTAAAATATTATATATAATTTTAAAATAAAGCAAACATGTTTTCAAAAATTGTATACCCATTAATGCAGACAAAATTATTTTTATTACATATTTATATTATATAAAAAATGTAGTATAAAAATTATATATAAATATATAATTTTTTTGTTTAAAAATTTCTCACAAAATATTGTTTTATGTGAAAAGTTTAATTTTATCAAGAAGTTTAGATGGTTTTTTATTGCTTTCGCATAAATATGTATGCTTAATATGTAAGTTAATTTTTAGGTCAATAAAATATAGCAATAAATCAATTTTTGCAAATGAAGACTTATTAATAGCAGCTTTTATTTTTATTTATTCTGATTCACTCCCAACAAGGCTGCAAGCAACCACTGTCAATTAGAAAGTTACTAGAAAAAAAGAATAGAATTATAGAGCAAGGAAATGGTTGACAGAAGACTAAAAAAGTTTAAAGATTGTATGAATCAGGAAAACATAAAAAATGGAGAGAGTTTCAAAGTGCGGTGATAAAAACTAGAAGAAAAAAAGTTTTGAGAGCATGCAGGGACAGGTACAGTAAAAAAATGAGACTTTGCTGAATGATAAGTTGAGCAAGAATGAGTTTTAGTTGATGGAACCAGAGATAGTAGCTCCTTTGAGCAGCGACCATGATAGTATTTATAGAAAAGAGAAAGAGATGGAACTTTATGATGATGGGAAAGAGGCTCAAGTTTAGCAGATAGAGTGGGTCCGATCACATTAACAATGCATTTTTGGACCTTGTCTAGAAGAGAAAGAGTATCATTAGAAGAATTAGCCCAAATATGGTAACAGTATTCCATACAGGGTTGAATAAGAGATTTGTAGAGGTAAACAATGGATTGGAATGGAGAGAGAAAATGGAGAGCATGATAAAGAAAAGCAACCTTAGCAGATGCTAATTTAGCAATCGATTGTATATATGGTTTCCATGAAAGGTCAGTAGTAAATGATAATCCAAGAAGATGTAAAGAAGAGAGCTCAGTGAGAGGGTTGTCATTTGTTAATATAGAAATGTCGAAATGAATGAACAACTCTCTTGGGAACAAACAGCTATTTATTATTGCAAGAATACGATGTAAAAAGGTGCTATCAGATGCTAAGCTCCATTATCCTCAGTTCACTAAATCTTATCTTAGAATTTAGGCTCTAGAGATGTTTGGAAAACCTTCAACAGTATCATTAACAAAGGTCTAACATTCCATCTCTCATTCATGACCCCGATCTTATTACCTCTCCCAAAGATAAGGAAGAATTATGTGCAAAGAACGTTTCTTCTTATTCAACTGCCAAATCTTATGGCCATTCTCTTCCTTCCATTCCAATTAAACAGATTAACCCATTGTAGGACACTCAAATCACTCCAGCTTTCATTGCTAAACTAATTCTTGCTTTCCTGCCTGCTGGAAAATGGCATCTGTTCCAATTTTCAAAAACTCCGATGAACATTCTGACTTCTCCAAGTATCATCCGATCAGTCTTCTTTCTATTATAAGCAAAATTTTTGAGTCTTTGATAAACAAATTTCTGGCATCCTGTCTTGAGTCAAAAAACTTGTCAGACAATCAATACGTTTTTCACTCCTCTTATTCTATGGCTGACTTGCTAGCTGCTGTGACTGAAAGATTTTATTGTGCATTAGACGGAGGCGGAGAGGCTAGGGCTATTGCTTTTGATATATCTAAGGCTTTCAATAAAGTTTGGCATACTGGTCTTCTCTATAAGCTTGCTTTATATGGTGTATCTGGAAAAGTTTTTGCGATTATCAAATCATTTCTTTGTAACCGGTTTATTAAAGTCACCTTCGAAGGCCAACACTCTTCTTTATTTCCAGTAACTTTTGGTTACTAAAGGCTCACTAAAGCCTATAAAATCCTATAAAAGTTTATTATATAAGAAAGTTGTTTTTTGAAAAGTACAGGATGCCCTAACTTATATACATTCTTATATACATATATACATACATATATGAATGCAGCATTAGATACAAGCTGATGAAGTATTACTGAAATAGGAAGCTGAATTATTTTCGCTAAATTTGCGTCATATTTTTGGTCAAAAATTGCAGCTTTCTGTGAAGAATCAAATGTAAACTTGTATTGCTAAAATTTAATAAAATTTAAAAATTAAAATTTTTCTGTTAAATTTTAATTTAAAATATGTTTACCTTGCTGCTATTTTAATCACTTATGTACTCGAGGATGAGGTTAAGCTCCTTAACCTCCTTCCCTTAACTTTTCTTTTCCAAAATAAAATTAATGGCTCCATTTATACTAATTTTTCACTAAACTTTCATGTGAATTTTAAAGTGTGAAAATGTTTCATAAAGTTACATGAAGTCTGTGCATTGCTACATGAAGCTTGTGCATCACTTTAAATTAAAAAAAATTTTTTACTTTAAATTTTATTTTTTACTTTAAATTTAAAAATTTCGAATGAATGTATATTAATATAAGTTAACCAAAATTTTTCACAAATTTCATGGTCGTTCTAATACTTACTATGTAGCACTGTTTGCCTGTCAGTAGTAAGTGTAATCATGATAAAAAAACCAATCACCATCAAAAGTTCTTCATTAAAATATTTTTCAACATTTTTTGAGCTAGCATCCTTAAAAATGGTCAGGTAACAATTTTAAAAAATTGAAAAGGTACTACTTTAAAATCCATATTGGCAGACATGTTGAAAATATAGTACTTATTACACTGAATTTCAAAATGTGCCAATTTTAAATCATTTCGAGTTAAGAGCTCAAATTTTGCATCATCAAACTTTAGAAGAGTAAAAATGGTTGGAGATCTTCTGAGAAGACTTTTCATATTATTAACAAAGCTAAGCCTTTTAGTTATTGGTTGTTTTATATTATTACAAAATTAGGATTTTTAAGAGATTTTTCAGTTATCTGAAAATAACTCATGCTCAATTATGCACCTTTTATCTCAATATTGATACAGTTCTATCACATCATTATAATTTGTAAGATATTAATGTTAACCTAATGTTAGTTTATACTATACTAAATGTTAGTTAAGATTGTTTTTGTTTATACTATTTAATCAAATCTTATATTGCTTAGGAACTCAGTTTCCAAGAAGTATGGACATTTTAAATAGTGTCAATCAAATATGCCAAATAAAATTGCAAAAAAGTTGGATTCTCTATACTGCCCTCCTAAATCAAACATCAAAGTTGATGGATGTCAACTATAAAAATATCATGGCTAAAGTAAAAAATCCATAGATTTAAGCAGAATTTCCAGTTGTTAGCTATGTAATAATAAAAAAAAATTTTAAAATCTTGAGAAAAAATATTCTAATTTGTTAAAGAATACTAAAAGAAACTCAAATCAAAGTTTTAAAAATCATGTAAAGTTTGAAAATTTTATCAAAAATTTTTTTTCGATAAGAATTTCAAATTAAAAGAGAAGCTAAGGTCTGATAAAACTCGAAGACCTTGATTTTTTAGATGATCCAAGAAAGTATCATTTGGGTCCTCTGGACTCTAAATATACTGAGAAAGTAATCTACTTTTTTGCCTGTCAGAACCTGCTTGGTGTAATTTATACTTAAGAAGTACAGAAATGCATTGTGTACTTTATATAAAGAAGTATTAAAATGCAATGAAGAATAGATCATCATACAAAATTTTTCAATGGTATGTAAATGATGTAAAAGAAGGAGAGATCAGCATTATCGATTAATTAAATTCTGATAATTTTTCTGATTATTATTTTAAACCAGGCAAATAGGTTAAAAGAAAAAAAAACCAACTAACATGTGATAACTAAAAATCTGGACAAAATTAGAAATGGTATAAATTTTTAACGGAGTCATCTTTTTTAACAATTTAAAAAGTAACAAAAAACATCTAAATAATAAAAATAAATAAAAATAAAAAATTTATAAGTTTTTCATGCCATGACGACGAACAGTGTCTACTCTAGTAAATGTGATGGCAGCAAGCAGATGTACACGTTCTATGTCAATTCTTTTAATTGAAAACTCTATCCGCTTTTTAAGTTTGCCTAGGTTTTCAGCTTGCCAGTTTTTGTTGTACACTAATCTCTTAAGTTCAGACCAAAAATCTTCGATTGGACGTAATTCTGGCACATTAGCAGGATTATGCTCTTTTGGTACAAATTCAATATTTTTTGCTTTGAGATAACTTTGTACTTTACGTGAATAATGCGACGAAGCTAGGTCAGGTCAAAAAACAATATTGTCATTTTTATGATGTTTTTCAATGAATTTCTCCAATCTAACAAGACATTTTGAAATATGCACATCTTCATTGACTACTTGGCCTGACGGAGCAATGTACTGCTGAGAGATTCCCTTTGTAGAGAATGCAATCCAAACAAGTAATTTTGGCTCAAATTTGTCTTTTATTTTTAACCTTACACCATTTGATGCTGCATTTATGTCAGAAGAGTAAAATCCAGCATTTCCAGAAATATTAGTGGTGCTCAAATAAAAATACGATTCATTGTCAATGATAACAGTTTTTTTCCAAAAAATCAATACCAACCTGTGGCACTTTGAACGAACAGCTGCCTTTTGAGCCGGTGTTCTTTTTGGTGTTTTAGTTTTTTTACGATAAGGAATGCTAGTTTTTTGGTGAAAAATTTTGCATATGCACGGTTGTGATACATGAAATCGTTTTGCAAGACCACGCTGGGAAATACCATCCTTTTGATCAATCGATTTTTTAAGGCGCTTTATCTCTTTTGCAGGCATCTTTATTACTTTGCGAGCACTTCCGACTTTTCTTTCTAGTCCTATGATGTTCCCTTTTTTTTTAAGTATATTATAAATAGTAGATTTTGGTATGTTCTCCATTCGAAAATGATTTACAATAAAGCTTTTGTTGTCATCCGGATGCAAATCCAAAAATGCGTACGCTTGTTTTCTAAGGGAGTCTTCGTTATAAGCTTTTTTTTTAATTTTAAATTATTCCTAAATAAATTATTTTTTAATAATACATTTTAAGAATTAAATTTGCAACAAAATAGAAGTGATTGCAATTATATAAAATTTTTCCTTTGTATTTTTATATTTACACAAACTTTGTCCAGATTTTTAGTTATCACATGTCTAGACTACGCAAATTCAGTGTGGTGTCCTTACTTAGAACAAGATAAAAAAAAAATTGAATCGATACAACATAAAGCAACACAAACAAAATGTCTTCAAGTGAAAAACTATGAAAGTAGACTAACCTACTTTAAATTAACGACTCTTGAAAAAAGGCGCGAACGTAATGACTTAATCCAACTTTTCAAAATAGTAAAAAAAATAGATAACTTAACATTGAAATACCCACCAGATTTAATAACTTCAAATACGAGAGGTCACATTATGAGGTTTCATAGACAATTAATTAAAAGTCCAAAGAGGTACTATTTCTTAACAAACCATGTTATTAACAGCTGGAATAATTTAGATCAAAACATTGTAGATTCTAAAACACTTAAACAATTTAAATCAAAGTTGGACTTATTTTTAACATAAATTGGCTGTTAAAGCCTAGATTACCTAGGCTCCGTACATTGTCATTGTACATGTACACAGTTATTATTAAATAAATAAATAAATGTTAGTACGGCAACTCAAGCCAATGTTCCCTAAGATATATATGCAGGAGTTGTTGTTTTAATGACACCTGTTAATAATATCTCTCCTGTGATTCTACAGAGAGTTCACAACTGTTGTTGTTTAAACTGTAGGCGTAAATATTGAAGCCTTCAAATCAAGCCTTTCAACTGCAGCTAGAAGAATAAAAAAGAATATAAAGATATTCTAAATAGAAATTTAAAAAAAAAAGAAATTTAAAAAAAAAAATCATTTTTCTACATTGCCGTGTATTATTCATTTTGATAGGAAAACTATATTTGAAACAATTAAAGGACAAAAATTAAAATGCAAACAACTATCTGTACTAGTAAACAGAAATGGGGAATCACAACAAATGCTGGCATTAAAAAAGAAACTTTGAACACATTCAGTAATAATTTAGGTAAATACATTCTCCAACTTGCTTGCAGACACCCTGTCACAGAGTTGAAAACGTGCCATTTTCATAAAAATATTACTCATGAAGAAAAGCTAGGACCAGAAAATCTTTATTTTAATAGATTGAGAAATATATTGGAGTATCCAGTTTCAATACAATCCTGAAAACATAGCAAATTTTGATTGGTCATTAAAGGCAGGGACTGTATTAAAAAGAAAAACATTGTCAGAGAAGGCAGAAAAGAACTAGCAGAGCCTGTTATTATTTGTCTATCAAGAGTAAAAGTATAGTGCAGTTCATTTTTGTTCATCACTTTATTTTAATAAGTTACAACTTCTATCTAATTGAATAGATTTTATAATAAAATCTACAGAAATGAAAACTCAAGTAAAACAAATTGTTGAATTAAATATTTTTATGCACCATACTTGCAAAGTCACAATCCTAATAAAGTTTGAAATGAAAATGAGCCAAAGGTGGATATTAAAGAAAAATATAATCTAGAAAAAATTGAAGTTAGCAGTTCACTAAATTTGGCGATATTAGCTGACAAGTATTCATAATTTATATTTGCATTAAATGGCTCTACAGAAGAGAGAATTTGCGATTGGTTATCCTTTCCTTCATCCTACTTGCACACTCAACCATCTTACAAACAGTTTTTAGCTTATGTAAAAACTTTGGTTGTTGTAAACAATCACACAGAAAGAATTGTGGGCAGGGATTTATCCATAAATATATTAGCAAAGAAGAAAGTAGATTAGACTTATAACAACAGAATAAATTTGTAATGCATTAAAGAACCTGGAAAAAGCTCTGCTAAGATTGGAATATGGAAATTGGTTTACAGAATATTATTTATTTCAAAATAAGCAAATTGACTAAAAATTTTTCTGTTATTTTCATAGTCTTAAGATAACTATAAAACCAAGTTTTGATTTCAATTTACAAGAATAACTTTAAACATCTTAGTCAATTTTCAAAATGCTAAAGAAAGGGTGTGTGGTGGAAGTGGGGTGGGGTAAATATTTTAACATCACCCTCAAGTACATAACTAATTAACAAGCTAGTCACCAAATTTTAATTCATAAAGTATTTTTTAATATATTTAAAAAAATATAAGTTTATATTCCGAAAGATTTTTTAATATAACTACAACATGCCCAATTTTTACAAATTTATTGAGATTTTGAATGAAAAACACAGAAATGCATATAGTTTTGATTGCAAAGTATGTATATATATGTGTGTGTGTGTATGTATATATATATATATATATATACATACATATATATATATATATATATATATATATATATATATATATATATATATTGATCATTAGCATTTTTATTATTATTTAACTGTTGAAGATTATTACATTTAGATTATAACAGAAGATGCATTTTACAAATGGTCAGGAAATGATCTCTTCGATTTAAATAACAATAAAACAGTGTAATAAAATTTTTTGCTTCAGGTTAATTTTTATTTTTTTATTTTTTATAATGAAGTATTTGTTTTTAATTTGGCATAAAAAATTTAGAAACTTCAAAATTCAAAAAAAAGAAAAACTATGTGATGCTACAAAAATTATAGCTGAGGCATTTGTATGTGATTTTTATTTTTTTTCAATTCAAAAGTATTAACTCCTTTTTATGATTTTTATGGACATTAGATTAAATTACATTTACATTATCTGCAACATTAACTTAAATTTGGAATCACTTGCAGTGATTTGCAATAAGTTTTCAGGGAGATAGATGATTCGAGATGATAGAGATAATTGATTTCTAAGTTTTAGAGCTTTTAGGGATATGCGGCTTCACAGTGTCGATTATGGCCATTCCAAAAACGAGCTAATGGTACAACTCGCCCTGCTTCGGTAGAACTTTGTAACGAAGATAAGCGTCAATTTAAGAGACTAAATAACATTGAGTTGTTTTATGCTAATGACCAGGATCCAACAATGATAGCTTTTTTAGAAATGCTTTCACCTGACAGTGATTTCCCAAGTCTTCCTGGCTATGACTCTTTCAATGAAGTTATTTTATTTTTTAAATTTTACAATCCAATGTACAAGATAATATCATATTGTGGTCACCATTATGTCAATCTTCAGTCTACTCCGTCTTCATTGTTTCCTATGCTTTGTAAGCGTGCTGGTTTACCCAGAGGAACTAACCTTCTTTTCTATGAGGTATTTTTTTTTTCTTTTCTCCTTTTCAGATAAGAGAAGTGTTATCTAGTCTTTATTTACTGTTTCATTAAACTTTTCTGATTCTATAAATTCTTATTTTTTAAATTTTTGTTTGACGACATTAATTCTACTGTCACAATTATTTTTTGTCTTTATTTATATAAATTTTTTTTGTAATCTAAAAAGGCTCCATAGCAATTGAGGAATCTACTCATTTTTATTGTTTTTGTTATACTTATGCATATATTTATGTACTTACACTTATAGGGGGCCTCTACACATTACATCATGTTACATGCTACTTACACACTTTAAAACTTTTGTTTCACATTATGTACAATAACATTGTTTCTTTAATTATAATATTTTTGTTGTTAAGGAGTTCATACCAGGCCAAACAAATTGGATAGAAATGGACAAAAAGTTTGATGAGGTATTTGCTGTTCTTTTGTATATATATATATATATATATATATATATATATATATATATATATATATATATATATATATATATATATATATATATATATATATATATATATATATATATCATAATATATATATATATATATATATATATATATATATATATATATATATATATATATATATATATGTATGTATATATATATATATATATATATATATATATATATATATATATATGTATGTATATATATATATATATATATGTATATATATATATATATATGTATATATATATATATATATATATATATATATATATATATATATATATATATATATATATATATATATATTAAATTACTTTTATTTCAATTTCATTTTAGGTAGTTCATGATTTAATGAATGGGGATATTATATGCTTTCAAGCGTAAGTTTATTTCTTTTCTTTATCTTTTTAGTGAATCTGTAATTTTTTATTTTACTGTTTTTTATTTTATTGTTTTTTTTAAGGGTTGAACAAGATTTGACACGCTATGAATTGCCAACACCTGTAGAATATTTTAAGTAGGTTGTTTTTTTTCTGCAGCATAATGTATTTGTATATTTGTTTATAGATACAGTAAACATATTTATATTTAGAGACCTGCTTCATCAAGTTCAAGTATTGTTCTGTGACAAAACTGTTCCTTCAGATAATGGATTTGTAGAAACTCTGAATCTAAAAATGAATTATACCCAAGTAGGTCAACTTTAAATTTATGATTTGTTTATGTTAAAAAAAGTTGGGTAGTTGATCACAATAGTCTCTTAATGTTATGATTAAACAGGTTAGATAAACTTATAATTTGTAAGAGGTTTTATATAATTTGTATGAAGTTTATATATTTTGTATAAAGTTTAAAGATATTTTATTGTTTTTTAATTGTGTGTTTTTGTATCAAATTGGTGATATTTTCTTTCAGTTTATAATAAACTATTTAAAACTATTATCATACTAAATATTATTTTTTATCACTAAACAAGTTATTAAGCTAATTGAACAAAAAGAATAATAAAATATATTCAATATTATGTCTACAAAATTTTAAGAAACTGGTTCAACTTATGTTGCAAACACTTCAGTGTTTATAGCTTATAGAAAAACATAAATTATGTTCTGTCGAAAGTATGCTCTAAATAGGCATTGGAGGCAAACTTACACATTTTGCCAAAATTATTTTTTTTTATTTTTGATGAATTTTGCTGAATTCGCACAAACAGTTGATTTGAACTAACAGCTGTGTTTAGTTCAAATAAAATTAATTTAATTTTTTTTAAATTAATTTAAAGTGCTCCCAGAAGTCTTTATGGTTCTATCACAGATTACCTCGCAAGAGCATTTCTCTAGGAAGTTCTTGCCTCCTTCCTTACCATTGTCGTGAGCAGACTAAAGGCATCTAAGTTGCCTTTAGTCTGCTTTATATTCAATATTGTATTATAAAAAAAAATAGAAATATTTTGTTTAGATAGCCAATGCTGCTGCTTCAACACTTGGGGTTGATCCACTAAACATGCAATTTTTTAAACCTCAAATGTAAGAAAAGCTTTTTGTTTTTTGTTATAGGGTTATAGGAAGTATAATAAAATAAGTTATTACAGTATAAATTAGTTGCATCCTACTAGCTTGCATCCTACTTCATGAAAATACTGTTGCATCATAGTTAATAGACTTGATTGGATCAGAAATTTGAAATTTTGTGTAACAAAAACCATTTTAAGTTGAAACTGTGATCAAATGAATTTGACTGTCCACAATATAACAAAATATACCATGGCTGCAGAAGGAGAAAAAATTTCTAGTTATTTTTGTAATAGTGAGTTTGTAATGCTAATAAAAAGTTTTGGAAAAGAATTTTAAAACTTTTACTCCGAATTTTCACTTTGTAAAATTTTAATTTGATTATTAGTTTGATTGGATAATTAGTTTATTATAATTATTTATTATAAATTAGTTATATAAATAGTTTATATTAATTTTTGTTGTTTTTAGTTTTAACTAATCCTGGGTACGATGTTTTTTTTCAAAAATTTTCAAAGAAAATGGAAGAGTAAAATTGCATAAAAAATATATAAAAAGCACTCTCATTATAACAACTTATATGTTATAACAACTGGGCAAGTTATATGTTATAACAACTGGGCAAGTTATATGTTATAACAACTGAGCGCCAATTTTGAATTTTAATATCAATTTATACTTATTGGTTTTGTCATCTTATTATACACATACATCTTACAATAAAGTGTTTTGCAAGATTATGCTTGATTTACAGTGATGAAATTATCAAGCTTATTGAAATTAAGTTATTGAAAGTTGCAATAAAACTTATTCAAAAAGTTTGAACTAGTTCTACATTCATTGTTTTAGAAATGTAGTAATCTATGGTAAACAAATTTTAAGTTGTGGTGCTGAATATGAAGATGCTGCTACATTATTAAAAGTCAAACTTGTAGATAGAATAGTGTCTTGTAGAGATAGAGCATCTAATATCAGGAGTAACAATACATCAAATACCTGCACAACACTATATGGGAAAAGTATCAATTAAGTACACAATATGGGAATATCTTTAGAGGTTATATTATCCCCAAGTTAAAAAATAATAAAATTAAAAAACCAGAACCTATAAAATTCATATACAAAAAATATATAAAAAGCTGTCAAAGTGAAGCACAAAAACTTCAAAATCTGTTTGAAAAAACATTTTTGTATTTTTACGTTTGTATACAGAGCAGTTAGAACTAATAGCATAACCTTTTTGACAAAATTACTATATGTGTATATATATTGAAATTATACTTACTATATATATATATATATATATATATATATATATATATATATATATATATATATATATATATATATATATATATATATATATATATATATATATATATATATATATATATATATATATATTAATGCAGGTTTAAATAATTATTTCCAAATTATTATAAAAACATTTTGATATAAAAATTAAAGATTTGATTTCGAAGTCATTTTCTAAAGTTGTTAATAAGCATAAACAAATAAAAAATAAAGCAAAAGATCAATCTGAACAAAGAGCATGTAAAAATATGAAACAATCATATAAGATATAGTTATATATAAAATGAATTAGCTTTTCTATTCTTTAAAAAGTGTTAAAAATTTGTTGATCAAAGACTCAAAGACCTTACTAATAACAAATAGAAGACTGATTGGATAATAGTTGGAGGGGTCAGAATGTTCTACAAAGTTTTTAAATATTGGAACCACAGGTGTCATTTTTTAACAGGCAGTAAAACAAGATTCAGTCAAACACTTATTAAATGGCTTAGAGATAATCGAAGAGAGTTCTGGAGAATACTTTAGTGAGACTGGCAGGAATGTTGGCTGCACCACATGCCATAGAAGAGTTTAAGAGATATGACTTTAGCAATCAAGCTGTAGTGGTTTGAATGTCTAACATGGGGTTCATCTGTTTAATTGAAATGTAAGGAAGAGTATGGCCAATAGATTCAAGTGGTGAATTAGTAAAAAAAAAAATTATTACACACGATACACATAAAGATGAAAATCATGGAGTATCCTAGTAAAACCATGAGGCTTGACTAGAAACTGGCAATACAGAATAAAAGCTTACATACCTGTCTGGATCAATGAAGTTATTTAAGAGGTGCATTTGTTAGCGGAGAAAAAAAAGACATCAGCCTAAGGACCACCATGAAGAAAATTTAAAAAAATCCCAGTCAGCTTTAAGGTAATAGTAGGTAGAGCGATAATAGGGTGAGTTTGAAGAAGAAGAAGTATGAGATGGAAGATTTATAGAGATCATTGCATCTTTGGAACCACCTAAAAGAGAACTAGGAGAAACTAAACACAAGCTAGGGTCATAGACAAGACACAAATCAAAGATTGAAGGTAGGTGTTTAGGGTTGTCTAGAAAATGAGTCGCAAAATTATGGGCTTTAGTGTCAGCAGGGTCAGTGGAGTCATGCCATTCAGTGTGCATTAAAGTCACCAATAACAACAATATTGTCAAAGGGGTAAAGAGAGAGAGCATGGCCAATTTGATCAGAAACTGTATTTTAAATAGTGCAGTCTTGAGAAAAAAAAGAATGATAGAGGAATAGCAAATCAAAGAATAGCACCCATTAATACTTAAATATTAAGTTAGGAACAGCCGAATTTAAATTAGTCTTATAAAGAGCAAGCAAGTCTGGTGAATTTTGAAAGAGGTAAGTTCAACTGTTGGAATGTTACTTCCAAGACCACAAATATCTTTTTTTTTTTAAACATCTTCGCTTCCAACAAGACTGCAAGCAGCCACTAATTAAAGTTGGAAGTTACTGAAAGAGAAAAGATAAAGATTGTAGAGCAAAATAACGATTGACAGACGACTTAAAAGATTACAAATTATATGAATCAGGAAAGCAAGACGAAGGAAGCGAATTCCAAAGAACTGATGTTCGAGGGAAAAAACTAGACGAATAAGCGTTTTTGGAGCACTTAGGAACAGTCACAAAAAAAGGATGAGACTTAATTGAATGACGAGTAACACGAGAATGAATTTTAGTAGATGGCACAAGAGACGCTAGCTCTTTAGAGTTTCTATAAATCTGTGAAAGATATATAGAAACAGTTCGGTGGTAGGGATAATTTTTTATATTTACTATTTTGGGTTACTTGTGGCATGATTTAAGTTTAAAGAGAACTTGATTCATTCATAGATAGAGCACGGCATCCCGAGCAATAAGTATGCAGTTATCTCAGTCATGCTAATTATCCTAAAGTCATAACTTAGGGCTCCTTATGTGGCCTTAACAATGCACGTCAAAAGGATTAACAGAAACACCATCCATGCTCAACATGGCGCTGTTAATACTCTGATATTTTACAGCTGTTGATGGAGTCAACAGCTGTAAAATATCAGCTCTGAGAGCTACTACAGAGTTCGGTAAGCCTTGCTACCAACCGGCCTTTGAATAATTAAATTGATTTTTAGAACTGTACCCTGATTAGGAGATAACAGAACTTTCTATTTTCTACTAAGTTTTTAAAATTTTATTGACACATTAGGGAGCAGTGACTCTGGAGGCATTAAGGCCCACAACTTTTGCCTTTCTCAATTCCTAACACAAATAGACAACTTTTCAACTTAATTTCCAGAAAATTCAAGTTATTTATCTTCTCTACTCTACTTTTTCTTGTTTCTGATCCTAGTTAATGTTTAGTTTCTCCAAATTCATCCTTAGGTGCTTTTGATAAAAGTTTGATTTCTCTAAAACTGTTATCTCATTTTTTTTTATAATCAGAATCTCTCTATCATCGAGTCTGTTACAACTACCTTAAAGCTGACTGGGACTTTTTCTGTAATTTACTATGTGATGGCCTTTCGGTAGAAATCTTTTTTCTTCCTGCTGACAAATGTACTTCTTTTTAATAAGTGTTTTTTTTATTTTGTTCAAGTTAAAATTTGTTATGAAAGTTTAAGAAAATATAAGAAAAAGTCACAAAAATAATGTATACAAATATAATATAATTCATAAATATTTACAATGACAAATAAGAAAGAACAAAGTAGATCAGATGGATATATGGTGTCTTTAAAAGATAGGAAAAGAAGCAATGATCTTAGAGAGAGTATGAGAGTAGTAATTATATTTATAGTGTGTATCAGAGAAGATGATAATGATGTCAATGATTAAGATGATGATGATGATCATTTTCATCATCATCATCATAATCATCTTAGTCATCAACTGTATGCTTGATGATTATGATGATGATGATGATGATGATGATGATGATGATGATGATGATGATGATGATGATGATGATGATGATGATGATGATGATGATGATGATGATGATGATAATGATGATGAGATGATATATATACCTTTATATAAAATATATCATGAATTTTAAATAACAATAATATATTTATAAAGAATATCAATAGTAATGCAGCCCCGGTCACAAACCTGGCCCTGGCTATGTTTTATCAAACCCGGCCCCGGTCAAATATCAACCCCGGTCGCTTACTACTTCTTATGTAACTTCTTGGAATCAGGTTGGCAAGGAATCTTTCATTCTCTCTTGACGATTCTAAGTCAAGCCTTACTCTTCTCCATGGTTTTCATATCATTGTGCTGCTGCAATTTTTAATCATAACCACTACTTCCATATCTATCACCAAAGCAATTCTCCTGAAAACAGACATCTGTTTACTATTGCTAGAAACCATTGTAAAAAGATTTTGTCTAACGCCAAAGCCGGCTATTCTAAGGTCACAAAATCTCATATTTCATCTCAAAATTTTGGCTCTCAAGATTTCTAACACCAAAGCCCGCTATTCTAAAATCACAAAATTTCATATTTCATCTCAAAATTTAGGCTCCTGATATTTCTGGAAAATCTTTAACAGTGTCTATAATAATAACAAATCTGTTATTCCACGGCTTGCATGGTTCAGACTTTGTTACCTCACATTAAAGCAAAGCTGAATTGTTTACTAAGAACTTTTCATTTATCTCATCTCTTGATTCGACCAATCACATCCTACCTGAAATATCCAACAAACAGGTTGATCTATTGCTTGACATTCATATCAGTTCAGCTTCTGTATCTAAAGTGATTTCTTGATTAGACTCCTCTACAGCTTGTAGTCTGCACAACATACCTGTTATATAGTTCAACTTAATTGATGAAACTTGGTAAATCAAAAAAATAGCATGAGTTGGTGTATATGTTTTTTTGTTTTTTTTTTAGTAGCACTGATGTGTATATATTGTCCTATTTCCTGCATTATTTTTATTATTACTTTTTAGTCCCTCTGCTTCATACATAGAGGTGCTTCATAATTTGAATTTTTAAATCATGTCTACTGTTTTGTTTGCTGTATTGGGCTTCATACTTAATATCAGATATTCACTATTTTAGATATTGTAGTATAATATTATATTTTAAATATCCTATTAACTAAGATATTGCATTTTTTATTTGAACTACTTTGTTATAGAGACCATCCTGACCAACCTGGTAAACCTGTGAAATGCTCCTTTGATGGGCATCTTACAGATCTTGTGTGCAGTGGTAATAAGGGACCAAAAAAGATTTATTACCAAGTAGTAAGTAAAACTTAAATTTTTATCTTTTTCGTTTTAGTTTTTTTAGATTTTATTATGCTGATATTTAGTATTAAAAATTTTAAATTCTATTTCATGATTTTTCACTTTCATAAAATTTTTATTGAAAGTAAACATTATTTTATAATTATTAACATATTTTTATAATTATTGACTTTAACTAGGGTCATTTCCACACCAACCGTGAGTCGACACTATCGTAGGTTTTAAATACTAGTATAAATTTTGCAAAAAGTAGTAATTATTTTTTTTTTTTAATATTTTGTGTATCAACAACATCGTCATGCACTTCTATTACAATACATAGAAACTTATATGAACTTAGTGGGTTTATTATGTCAGCCTATGAAAATAGTTTTTTTTTAAGTACCAGCTGTTAAAGTGTTTCAAATAAAACAAGGAATTTTAAGAAGATAACATAAATTTTTATTTCTAAATTGACTTAATCAGGTAAATAAAACATGAATTGTTATTACTATTATTAAAACAACTCATCATTATAGTATCGATGTAATATTTTTGAATGTACGATAAGTATGAACTAAAATAAATATCATTCCATACATATCATATGTCCAATGAATAATCAATTCGTTTCTTTTTAATTATAAAAACAAATATTATTTTACTTAGATTCTTTTACAATGGCAAGACAAAAATATAAAACAAAAGTTTGTAGCTCAAAAAGAAGACTTCAATATAAAGATAGTCAATTACGTGATGCTATTAATGCTGTTAAAAAAGGTATGGTTGTGTGCAAAGTGAGCAAGAAGTTCGGAATTCCATATTAGATGTTTCATGATAAAATATCTGGAAGAACTTCTTTGAAGATACAACACTGCAGGTATGAATCGGTTCTAGGTGAATAAATTGAAAACAAGTTAGTTGAGTGGTTACTAACTTTCACCAGAATGGGATTTGCCATATCTGTAATACAGCTGTTAGATACTGTGCAAAAATATTTGAATTCCAACAATATAAAAACATAATTTACTAACAACTTTCCTGCTAAAGGTTTGTTTTATGCATTGCTTTGCCGTCACAAACATCTCAAAAACAAGGTGAATACTTAAACCGAGCTAGAGGAGGAGTAACTGAAAAAGCTATAAAAGATTGGTTCACTGAAATTCCGAACCTTTTAGGAGAAAACGCTCAATATTTAAATGATTCGATGCGCATTTTCAATATGGTTGAGAGTGGAAATCTTTTTGCCCACAATGGCGCATCGACCACGAAGGACAAGAAATAAACAATCAAAATGTACCAGAAGCATTAAATTCTTTTATAATCGATCCTTCTATTGCAAATAATATTAAAAGTGGCTTTAAAAATACCGGAATTTTTCCATTTGATGCTAATAATGTTGACTACAAAAATTGTTCAAAAATTATCTGAGTCAAGTGTTGCTCTGGTTCCTTATTTAGAAGAGAACCATTCAAGTGTGACTTCATCAGCTTCCTCTCCCATAACCTTTATTGAAAAGTGCATTGATTTAAGCATTTTAGAGCAGTTTAAAATGGCTGGCGAACATTTAGGTTGGAAAGGTGATCTTGAATACCTCCAGTTGTATTATTTTTGGAAAAGAGCCTTATCTGAAACATATAAGACCATAATTTTACCTAAGGAAATACAACAGGGTAATAAAAATCTATCAACAACATGTAATTTAGAAAATGAGCAAGGTATAACTGATATGGAAATGCCTGATTGCAATAATGCAGCTATAATAGAACCAAAACCAGCTTGTTTTAGTTTAAAAATAGCAGCAGAAATCATAAATCCAATCGAAAGTGTTTTAATATGGTCAAAACAACCAATCTAAATGTCCAAGAGCAAAGTAGAATGTTTACCATCGGTTGTAACATCTGAAATGTGGCAGCAAATTTAGAAGACAAAAGTGCAAGTGCAAGTCACAAATAAAGGATGAAAAATTAAAAAAGAAACAATTAGCTACAGATAAAAAGTAGAGGAAGAAAGATTAAGAAAGAAACAATTGGCTATGGAGAAAAAGTTATTAAATAAAAAAACTAAAAAAGAAAGAGAAAACATGAAAATTTTGGGAAAAAAAAAAATTTGCAAAAGAAAAAGAAAGCCGTCAGAAAGAGTCAGAAAACGAGTTCCATTTAAATGTTGATAATAATTGTAAAACTCAGATAGTTATGATGAAACTCTACCCTTTCCAGTTTAAGAACTTAAAGGGTATGTACTAAAGTAATGGAAATGCTTTAAAATCTTTAGTTTTAATTCATAGTAATATTTTTATTACTTTATAATTAATATTTATTTATTAGTCTTTTTTTTTTAATTATACACCTAAAAATGTTTAATAAAATGTTACTGAAGCATTAAATTTTCATTTGAAACCGTGAGGGCATTTTAAACCAGACACTAAAGCAGATTTTAAGATATACAATAAGTGTCGACAATATTTTTTTTTTTTTAATTTTTTTTTTCAAATCTTTGCTTCCAACAAGGCTGCAAGCAACCACTAATTAGAATTGGAAGTTACTGGAAGAGAAAAGATGAAAATTGTAAAGCAAAATAACAATTGACAGACAACTTAAAAGATAGCAAATTATATGATTCAGGAAAGCAAGATGAAGGAAGCGAATTCCAAAGAACTGATGTTTGAGGAAAAAAACTAGGCAAATAAGAGTTTTTGGTTACAGAAAACAGTCACAGAAAAAGGATGAGACTTATTTGAATGACTAGTCACATGACAATGAATTTTAGTTGATGGCACAAGAGACGCTAGCTCTTTAGAGCAGTGCCCATTATAGTATTTGTAGAAAAGAGAAAGAGAAGCAACATTGCGACGATGTGATAATGGTTAAAGGTTGGCTGCAAGAGCAGGTCCAACTATGTTTACAATGCATTTTTGCACCTTATCTAAAAAAGAAAGGGCATCATTAAAAGATCCGCCCCAGATATGGCAACAGTATTCCATACAAGGCCGGATTTGAGATTCATAGAGATAGAGAATAGTATCCGAAGTAAGAAAGTGTCGAGCTCGATAAAGAGATGCAACCTTAGCAGATGCTAATTTTGCAACAGATTTGATATATGGTTTCCAAGAAAGATCGGAAGTAAGAGTTAATCCTAGAAGATGAAGAGTAGATGACTCATCGAGTAAATTACCGTTCATAAATATAGGAAGATCTAAATTATTGCAATAATGATTGGCAGAAAAAAATTGAGTTTTATCTGAATTAAAGTTCACCAGCCATTGTGAAATAATTTTATACTATCATTTACATTTTATACTGCTGTATATATATATACAACATATAATATGTATATATATATATATATATATATATATACATATTATTTTAAATTTAAATTTGTTAAATTATTTGATATTGAATTCACATCTCTCACTATCCATATTATTTCTTCAAAAATATTAGTGCTTACAAATTTGGATAAAGTTAGGGTTTTGGCTGTTTGTAGTGAAGCCTTTTTTACTGTAGTATGGAGTAGGCATTAATCGTGCGGTAAAGCATAAATGGAGATGATGTTTATCTGACAGAATAAACTAGGTGTTGATGCTGATCCTCTTCAAAACACTGGTAAAAATATGCGATTCTGAGGAGAAGTTTATTATCACTAGTACAAAAATTATGATTACACAAAAAGCAATAATGTTTTTTTCTTTATCTTATACCTCTATACATTTGTATTTAATGAAGATTTATGTTTATTTATGTGTCCTGCTTTGTCTTTGGTATACTTTACGATAAAATTACTGTTGACTATGATTGTGTATAACCTTTTTTTTTTTAAATAAATCTGCGTTTGTTCTGAACATCTGTTTGATTTTCTTTGTTTTTATTACTTATCCTCCTTTATATAATAAGTTTTTTCAATAGAAATGTTTCTCTGTGGGCTTTAATTGCTCAGTCTAGTTCAACCACCGCAGATTACCTGCATGAAATATAACAAAAAAAAAAGTCTTATTCAAATAAATTGTCAAGTGGATTCTCTAGTGAATATGATATGGCATGCTTTAGCTCAAAGGCATCTACTTTGAATGATTTGGAAACCTAATATTTTCCAAAAACAAATGGGCAATCTTTCAAGCTTATGAAGTTAAAGCAATTTTCACGGCTTAGTTATTCACCCTCTAAAATAGTATAACAAACAAAAAAAGCGACTAATAAACAAAAGGAAAATGAAATTACAAATTGAATTAAATTTAACAAAGAGAAGAAGAAAAAAAATGTACAAAGTAAAATAACAACAAGTGAAAAAACAAAGAGTTTAAATTTTTAGACGATTTATGATCAAAATAGAAATGTGCTTTTTTTTAATATTGTGTCTTCATGGATGGTGTCCCTGTTCCTTCTTTTAATGTGCATTATTGGGACCACATTTGGAGCCCTTTATTATGGTTTAGAATTTTCTAATAGTAATGAGACAACTGCATCGACTATTAGATAAGTACTACCTTTGCTTCAAGTCAAGTTCTTTAACCAATTTAAAAAATGACAAAAGTCATTGTCAAAAATGATCAAAAACTATAAAACACAAAAAACCATTCTCATCACCGAGTTCTCTAAATCTATCATTCACCAATATTTGTGGTCTTCGAAGTAACTTTTATTTTGTTAAGTCTTATTTTTTGCAAAGTTCACCAGACCTACTTGCTCTCTGTGAGACTAATTTGAGTTTGGCTGTTTCATCTTGTGATCTTAGTGTTGATGATTATCTTCCTTTAAATTCGTAAAGTATGTGAAATAAAAAGCATGTAGCTCCAATAGTAACATGCTTGGCTTGGGCATTTACATTTGTAAATGCCCAAGTTCACAAATTCACCCCTTTGTCGATAAACTAGGTTTGAATCCATAGACTATTCTTTTAAGTGCTTTCGTTTAGCACCACTCTATCACCTTTCTATATCGCTTTCCTTCATCTCAAGATGGCACTATTTTCAATGTTATTTCTGATCAAATTGACCAAGCCTTTTTTCTTTACCAATTAGCAAATAATTGTTGTTGGTGACTTAAATGCTCATCACACTGATTGGCTTGATTCTAGTATCAGTGACTCTCCAGGTGTTAAGGCAAACTTTTGCCTTTCTTAATCTCTACCTCAAAAAGTCAACTTTCCAACTCGCTTTCCAGACAACCCAAATCATTTACCTTCTCTACTCGATTTGTGTCTTGTTTCTGATTCTAGTCAGTGCTCAGTTTCTCCAAATTCATCCTTAGGTGCTTCTGATCATGGCTTGATCTCTCTAAAACTATTATCTCATTATTCTTTATCATCAGAATCCCCCTATCTTCACATCTCTTACAACTACCTTAAAGTTGACTGGGATTCTTTCCATGGTTTTCTTTGTGATGACCCTTGAGCTTCTTATATAACTTCTTCGATTCAGGCTGGCATGGAATATTTTATTACCTTTTGAAAATTCCAAGACAAACCTCAAAGGCTGAAATGAGCAAAGAAAAGTAGTGTGTTTCAAGACAGATAATGTTATCTGTTATATTCTTATAACAGTTCGCTATATATTATTATTCTTTATATAACTGTTATACGCTATATAACATTATCTGACTTTCTAATTAACTTTCTACTTGATATAATTGACAAACAAGTTGATCCATTGCTTTAAACTCTTATCACTCCAGCTTCTGTATCTAAAGTAATTTCCTGCTTAGACTCTTCTTCTGCTGGACAACAGACTTGTTATAGTCATGCAGAAGTGATTGAAGCAGAATGTTATAGTCATCTGGACAACATACTTGTTATAGTCATGCAGAAGTGTTCTCCGGAGCTGTTGTCTATTCTTCTAAAACTGTTTAACAAGTGCTTATCAGAGTCTTGTTTTCCAGCATGCTGGAAAATGGCATCTGTTATCCCTATTTTCAAAAATTCTGGAGGGCAATCTGACTTGTCAAACTACCGTCCCAATTAGTCTTCTTACTATCATAAGCAATGTTTTTGAGTCTTTATTTAACAAACACTTAATCTCTTATCTTGAATCTAATAATTTCTGATCATCTATATGAATTTTGACCTTCTCGTTCAATTGCTGATTTGTTAACGGTAATAACTGGTAGGTTTTATTGTGCATTGTAATGATGTGGAGAGGCTAAGGCTATCACTTTCGAAATTTCTAAAGCCTTTGCAAATGTTTAGAATGCAGGTCTGCTCTATAAGCTCTCTTCTTACGCTTTGACAGGTAATATTTTTAAGATTATTGAATCATTCCTTACAAAAAGTATTATAAAAGTTGTTCTTGATGGACAGCACTCTTCTTCATTCCCTGTAATTTCCCTGGATTCCTTGGTGTTCTCTCCTAGGCCCTATACTTTTTTAAATTTACATTAACATCTCTAAAAAATTCTCATATCTAAGGTGGCATTGTTCGCTGATGATACTACCATTTATTTTTGTCTTGATTAGAAGCCAACACTCTCTGATTGTTTGGAGGGGACATTTGACTTTAAAAAGGATCTTGTTTCTGTTAAAGCATGGGGCTCTCAATGGCTGGTGAACTTTAACTCAGATAAAACTCAATTTTTTTCAGCTAGTTTTTATCACAACAATCTTGATCTTCCTATAATTATGAACAGTAATGTACTCAATGAGTCAACTACCCTTTGTCTTCTAAGATTAACTCTTACTTCAGAACTCTCTTGGAAACCATATATCAAATCCAGATGTCTCAAGAGACGCTGCTCTAAGAGATAGCATCTCTTGTGCCATCTACTAAAATTCATTCTCATGTTACTCGTCATTCAATTAAGTTTCATCCTTTTTCAGTGACCGTTCCTAAGTGCTCCAAAAATTCTTATTTGTCTACTTTTTTTTCTCGAACGTCAATTATTTGGAAGATGCTCCCTTCATCTTGTTTTCCTAATACCTAATTTAAAATATTTTAAATCCTAATTAACAATCTTTTAAGTTGTCTGTTTATCATTATCTTGCTTTATAAGCTCCATGTTTTCTCTTCCAGTAACTTCCAACTCTAATAGTGGTTGCTTGCAGCCTTGTTGGAAAAGATGTTAAAAAAAATAACTCTTTCAAATTAATAATTATGGTATAATTGAATTCTGTACACTTTACTTTGATAAAATAAACTCTCTCTCATTTTTTTCATCTAAACATATCATTGTTGCAAAAACACTTTGAGGATTTAAACATTTCTGTCATTTTGATTTTACTACTATTAGTATTAGAATCTTGAATAGTGATTTTGTTGAATACCAAATATTTTGCTTGACTCAACGCCAAATAGCCTAATATTTAGCAGCTAATATTAGGCAGCCCAATATTTAGTAACACAGAAAATTTCACAGGTTAAAATTTACGACCTGAATTAGTCAAGTAAATAACGTAATTACGCTACAGGTAATTACGCATATTATTTTGTTTGTGCGTTTGGGCATGTTATTTGTTGACTGTTAAACATTAAACTTTGTTCCTTGAAGTTTGAATTTCATACAACCCATTACCTAAGATATATACCCAGTAATTATATTTCTATAGTAAAATTTTAGAACATTTAGTGGCGATTGCATCGTTTGCGGTTTATTAGTTGTTGATATATTTATAATATTAATTGTCACTAGAATTTGTAAATAAATGAATTGAATTTACTAAATGCGATTCATTTGTTTACAAGTTAATAATTTATTTCAAATTACAGACCTCAAATGTTGTCATAAAAAACCATATAAATTCATTAACAATTAATTATCCTTTAAAAACTATTTAAATAGATAATTCAATTTAGTGAACATAAAAGACTTTATATTCGATTGTTGTTTTGCTTGAGAAAACTGCAGTAAGTAACAAAAATTGTGTTGTTTCAAATTATTGTTTGCAAAAAGTTTTAAAATAGCATCTTTTAATAAAAAATCACTTATTTGGAAATATCATGAAATTGTGTAAGGATATTAATGATCCAAAATCAATGAAATATAATTACTTAATTGGAGAAATGATTGCATTATACAACGAACCATTATTACTTGTTGAACAAGTTGACTTCAACATGTTTATGGAAAAGGCAGTACAGCAATACAAAATACCTTGTTGCACCTACATGAATGAGAAAATATATCACCGATATATTTAAATGAATTTGCACTAAAATTGAATTTAGTATTTTACAAGCAACGCCATGTCAGCAAAACAACCAAATTTTCTCAAGTTTTACTACGCATTAGATATCTCCAGATTCTATTCTTGAAAATGCTGATTTAGTGGTGAAGCTGTTTTTTGGTTAATATACTGGTTCCAATATCACTGAAGAACTCAATACTATTGCAGAAAGAACATTTTACATAACGAGATCCATTTTCTTGTCCATGACAGTGGAGCCAATATGATAAAGGTGTACGAGATGCAGAATATGGTTCTGTGAAGTATTTTATTTATTTACTACAATTGGCTATAAAGGTATCGCTAAATTCTCAAATAGAAATTACACAGATGGTAGCTGTTGCATAATAAAGTGTCACCCATTCCTTCCACTAATTATTGGAGCAAAATTGAGCTGCCTCATTTTACATGATACATAATTCATACATAATTCTTTAAACAATTTAACACCTGCTCAATGGAAGTTAATGGAACAATGTATCAATGTAATCAATGTCAAATCAAAAACCATTTATTTGAAGAAATTTCAAAAAATAACTAGCTATTTCTAGCATTTCTGAGGTGCAAGGGTGAAAAAAGGTGTAAAAAAGGGTGCAAAGGATGTAAAGGTCCAAAACATTTTTTTTAGAAGCTCTGAAAAAAAGTTTTGAAGGGTCTAATAGCACTAATGATGACTCATCTCTACCTTGGGAGAAAAAAAATGTCAATAAAAACGATAAAACATTTGAAATACACAATAGTTTTTGGAATTGTTTTGAGTTACAGAAACACGCACACAGATGAAGGTGTCAAACAGAAAAGTTCAACAGCAAACAAAATTTATTTATTCATGAAAACTGTTTGCCTAAATCGAAAAGCAGACCCTTACAAATGGTAGTCAGGTAATGCAAAACAATATCCAAAGCTAGCAGAATTTGCTAATATTATTGTGAGCGGCTATTTTCAAAAGCAGATATAATTTACAAGAAAAAGCTGAATCAATAAATGCAAAAAAAATTGTTTTTATTCATCATAGTTTATCACTGATAAATTTTAAGAATTAAACTTATTTTAGATTAAAAAAATTGTTATTAATAGAATCTTATAGATATAATATATTTATTATTTGATTATTCTGTTTATTGCATTATTTATAGTAATATATAGTAATATAATCTATTTCTAAGGCAATTTTTTTCATGTTTTAGTATTCAGTATTCAGCCGAATACCAAATAGTATAAAATGTTGCCAAATATGCCGAATACCGAATAGTTGCCAAATATGTGTGGCATCTCTAATTAGCTGAATCAAAGAATTATAAATAGCTAAATAAAGTTCATCAGATTCCCATTGATAATTACAACATTGAGCACAGATCAACTGAATCCTCTTTTGGTGGTACATTATTATGTTTATCAAAAAAACTAATATACAAACGAAGAGATGATTTAATGAAATACACACCTAATTGTTTAGAATCCACATTTGTTGAATTTATTTTTTCTAAAAAGACTAATACTATTGTTGGATGCATTTATAGACACCCTTGCATGAATATCAGTATTTTTAATATTATCATGTCTGTCCTGCTTCAAAAAATGTCTGCTGAAAAAAAATCTGTTTTCTTACTTGTTGGTTATAATATTGATCTGATACTATCAAATAATGACATTGCAGCATCTCATTTTATAAACTTATTTTCTTTTTACTCACCCTTTTGTGCACTAGAATTACTGGTTGCTCTGCTTTGATCATTATATTTTCCAAATATTTTCTCTAATCTAAAAACTAATAAAATAATTCAGGAAATTTCTGTTTCAACTTCTGTTTCTTATAACTTACCACAATTTTGTGTTTGTACCAAAATCAATAAACTATATATACCAGGTTGATACAATTTGTATAGCAGGAGTTTTAAAAACATTAATAAAGAAAACTTTAAATATGACTTAGCAAAACTTTTTTGGGATGTTATAAAGTCCAATGATACTAACTCATGTTTCTAAACATTTATTACTGAAACAACATTGATTTTAGATCGCTATTCCCCTCTTAAAAAAAACAAGTATCGAGAGCTTTAAACATCGATTTACACAAAAGGAATTATAAAATTCAAAAAATTTCTAACTTGTTTGTATTCATAAGATCTAAAGATCTTATGAATATAAACAAGTTAGAAATTTTTTTAAAGAGATATAAATATATAATTAAAAAGTATATAGTAATAATAAATATATAGTAAAAAAATCCATTTAAGAAAATACTTCTCAATAAATGTCAAAAATTACCGCGAACTTTGAAATGGTATTAATAAGCTTATATGTCAAAAGCTTTAATAAATCATCTCACAACTGTTCACAAGAAAAAGAAACTTATTTAAATGATCTGAAACATTTAACACTTTTTTTATAAATGTTGTTTATAAACTCAAATCCAATATTCATTTATCTTATGTCAACTATCAAAAGTATCTTAAATATCCAAATTTACACAGTCTACAAGTATCTTAAATAAATAATCATGAAGTTTTTTATATCTAAATTGAATCCAAAAAATCATCAAATTGTTTCAAAGGTTCAAACAGCATTCCCTCAAACATTCTTATAGATTTTAACTATAAATTTTCAAATATTCTTTCGAAACTATTTAATATCTCATTCATAAATTTAAATTTATGAATGAGGTATTAAATAGTTTAAAAAATATATTAAAAGAAATTTTAAAGCACATTCCTCAGTTGGTGTTATAATATCAATAAATGGTATTTTATTTTGTGTTGAAATAAATTGCGGACTAAGACTAAAGTTTTTCTGTACACATGAGATTGATTTATTCAAAAGCTTTAATATTGGATTTTTTACAAGGTTAATATGTGGTATTGAAATAATATTCAAAGTATTAAATTTTTTGATATTGTTCTTTTTAAGATCAAAAAATTTAATACTTCGAATATTATAAAAGTCAAATTATTTTTTTTTAAATCCAAATATACCCAGCAAACCAATTTTAGGCTGATATATTATTTTATACTATATTATCATTACACATACTATTAAAGATGTCACTTAAGTATATAAATATATATATATATATATATATATATATATATATATATATATATATATATATATATATAAGTATATAAATATATAAATATATATGTGTGTGTGTGTGTGTATGTGTGTATATTTATAGATCTTTATTTAAAATTGAATAGCATTACAAGTAATGAATTGTACAATTTTATCCATCATTAAATTTACTAAAAAAAAAGATTGCCATAATGCAGGCAAACATATTATTTATGTATTGAAAAGGCAGTTGAACAGTTAGAGATTGCTGACACCATCACAAAAAATAGGGAGGTATTTTTACTCCGAATAAAAAATGGTTGATAGGTAACAGCAAGATAAGAGCAAATGCGAATCTGTTTGGGTTTCTGCTGTTGGTGTGAGCTAATTTAGTGGTTATAGGAGTCTTCAAGGATCTTTTTAAGGATATTAATACAAATCTTGTCTAGTAACTCTTCAATGCAAAACTAATATTGAAGCTGCTCAAACTGGTTACATCAATTCCAATAATGTTTAAAGCATTTTTATGAAATGCTGCATCTCTTTTTTTTTGCTGTAGTGTTGCTCGAAGAAAGAACAGGAGCACTATATACCAAGTTACTAATAGCGTAAGATCTATAGACTTGTAGAAGGTTGAGCTGAGTGTGTCCGATTTGCTTAAGACGTTTAAGTAGATATGGTGCTGATTTTATCTTGTTTTGTACTTTTTTTCTCTTGTTCATCCCAATCAAAATTCTCATTGAGCATGATTCCAAGGTATTTGTGGCTGTTGACTTTTTTAAGCTCAGTATTGTTGTGTATGAGAGAAGGTATAGCTTAAATTTTGGAGCAGCTAGGATTAATTCTAATGATTTTGCATTTAGAGCTATTAAGTTTCATTCCATTGACAACAAACCATAGCACAACACCATCTACAATTGATTAAGGTAAGTTGGCAAGAACAATATCCTAACTTATATAATCGTAGATTATATAAGTTAGGATGTCATCAGCATATTTTTGGAGAATGGTTTCATCAGCATATTTTTGGAGAAATGTATGTTAATGTCAGAAATATAGAGAATGAACAAAATTGAACCAAGATCACTACCTTGAAGTACTCCGGCTTTAATATATTTCCTGTTAGTGGTGAGATCATTTGTTTTAATTCTTTGGCGATGGTTAGATAAGTAAGCTGCGATCCAGGAAGTGAGTCAGCTTGGTAGAATATTTATTAACTTTAGCAGTAATTGTCATGACTGACAAGATCAAATGCTTTTGCAAAATCAAAGAACATTGCAAAAATTGATTTTTTATTATCCTGACAGGAAAATTGATTTGTTATTAACGTCCTGGAAGGAAATCGAACTGTTTGTTTGAGACCAATATGTTATTGGTGTGGTGAAATGAAATGAAACTGGTAATAATGCGTTGGTGTGATGAAATGATAATGAAACTGGTAATAATGCGTTCAAAAACTTTGCATAATGCGGATGTAATGGCAATCAGATGGTAGTCATTAGATGAGAGCGGGTTAGATATGTTAGGAATTGGTATTATGTGTGCTGATTTTGATTGGTCAGGTAGGTAACTGTTTTCTTGAGTTGGTTGAGAATGTTGTTAAGTGTAAAAATGAGGATAATAGGTCAGTTTACTTTTTGGTTGATGAAGAACGAAAAGTTAGGTTCTTTCTTACTGATCCAAACACTTTGAAAATGATCATTTAATTGGTTTGCTTACGCCTCAGAGATGAGGGCCTTTATCTGCTAGCCTGATTTCTTACCAAAAATCTGTTTTTCCAGAAGAGAAATGCCTGTTATAGATTTGTTTTCTTTTAATAATTAGTTTACTGACTCAATTGGCAAGTTCTTTCCATTTGTTGTAGTGAGAAAAAAAGTTGTTGACACTCTTTTATAAAGCTTTGAATAAATGATGTCATCCTAGGCTTGGGGTTAATAAGCTTAGAGGTTAGCAGATGTCTTGAGCAGAGAGTATAGAATAATAAAAATTACTGCAAGCAGTTTGTGTTTCATATGGTGAGTCAACTAAGATTTCAAGATTGGTACAATGCATCAGTGCAACAGTGTTAGCAATTCTACCTGACTGGTAAGCAACATTGCACGGAACTGGGTGAGTTGTTTTATAAAGATTTAGAGAAGGCTGACTAACTACAACAAAGTGATTTGAATTACCAAAACTAGTAAGGGTATTGGACACATAGGATTTAAGAGCATTACTTGAGATGACGTCAAGAATAGTTCATTTTCAGGTAGGATGTGCATTAAGATGAATGAATTTTTTTTTTTTTATGTTATTCGCCTCCTCAAGGCCGAGAAGGTCGGTCATTAATTTTATTTGTTCTATTTTATCTAAGTATTTTTTGTTTTATGAATATAATAGTATCACTACCAACGCGATTCTGACGTTCAGTGCTTATGTAAATGTAGTTATTATTGGTTTGGGAATGAATAGTTTGCTTACCACTTGGGTTTAGCCTGGCAATATATATATATACATATGTATATATATTAGACCATTTCAAAATTGTATATAAAAAAATAATTTTTAAACTTTCTTCAAGTCTTCAAAGTATCTTTTCATCCATTAAATCGCAAAATTTCACCAGGCAATATATATATATATACATATGTATATATATTAGACCATTTCAAAATTGTATATAAAAAAAAAATTTTTGAACTTTCTTCAAGTCTTTAAAGTATCTTTTCATCCATTAAATCGCAAAATTTCACCAGGCAATATATATATATATATATATATATATATATATATATATATATATATATATATATATATAACATATGTATATATATTAGACCATTTCAAAATTGTATATAAAAAAATAATTTTTAAACTTTCTTCAAGTCTTTAAAGTATCTTTTCATCTATTAAATCACAAAATTTCACCAGGCAATATATATATATATATACATATATATATATACATATGTATATATATTAGACCATTTCAAAATTGTATATAAAAAATAATTTTTGAACTTTCTTCAAGTCTTCAAAGTATCTTTTCATCCATTAAATCGCAAAATTTCACCAAACCTGCTTGCTTTTTGTAGGACTTATTAAAATGGGGCACCTAAACATATAAGAGTGTTCTATATAATAAAACAACACAAAAATTCAAATATTTTTTTATTAAAATTATTTTAAGGGCTTAATACTCTAAACATTAGACTTTGTTTAAGAGTCTTAATTAATCAATAATATTGAAAAAAAATTTTCTCAAAATAAAACATAAAATCTAAATCTTAATTTAAAAACTTAAATCATTATAACTTGCTCATTAAAAAAGATTCCAGAGTTTTTTCAAATAAATAAGCATTGTAACAAGACAAATTGAATTATATATAGATCATTGCATATTCAATCACCTAAAAACAAAAAAAGAGAAACTGAACACAAGCTAGGATCAGAGACCAGACATAAATCAAGGAGTGAAGGTAAGGGATTAGAGTTGTCTAGAAAACGAGTCCAGAAGTTACTAATAAATAATAATAATCTAAATAATACATTGAGAAAGATAGAAGTTATGCGCTTTAGCGCTAGCAGAGTCAGTGGTTTTTAAGCCAAACTTTTCAGCGGGATGAGTTTTAAAGTCACCAATAACAACAATATCGAAAGAGGGGTAAAGAGAAAGGGCTTTATCAGTTTAATTAGAAATATCATCTAAAAGAATGCAGTCTTCAGGAGAAAGAGTACAGATTGTAAATCTGTACACCATTTCTAGGCTTTACTTAACCAAAAGTCCCAAGTAGGGTTTCCAATTATGCGACAATAATGACTATCTGGATATCAAATGCTGAAAGTTAAAGTTATTAGGATATATTTGGATATCCGAATATCAAATTAAAAAATAAAGATTAAACTTAATACTCTTAGTGTGTTTAATGCAATAATTTAATTTAAGTATTTTAGTTATATACATTGAAAATTTAAATAGAAAAAATAGTAAAACAATTATATTATGTAAATCTTGTTCATTTTAAAAATTGCATATTTAGAAAAAAAAAATTGGATTTAAAGATTGAAATTTTAAGTCAGTTTTAATTTTTGTTCTAGCTAGATCTCCTATTGAAAAAGCGTGCTTTGTTGCAGTAGATGTTGATTTTATTGTTAGAAGTACATTAAACAATAAATTTAAATTATTTATTGTTTTTGTGTTAAAAGTTGAAAATCTTTGTTTAACAATGTAATAGTTATGTTGCTCTGCTCTTAAATATGGGTAATTTCAGTTATTGTTGCAGTTATTTGACTTTTAAGCATGCTTTCACTTGCAAATTCATTTCATTCATCAAGCTTCAATTGTTACTGTTATCACTAGATGTATAAACCCTTTTAAAATATTTCTACTGCTAAAATAATAGCAGAAAATTATGAAGTACAATCAAAGAAGATTTCTAAGAAGATTATTTATGTCATGAGGATTTTATTTCCACATTCATCCATTCGCTTTTTAATGTTCTAGTAAGTTTTTACTTAAACTCGTTTGTAACAGATCTAAGCTTTTGAATGTATATTTATAAACACCTTCAGCGGTCATTGAATTCAGAATTTTTACTTAACTTATCGCTTCTAGCAGTATAAAGAATCTAACATTTTTTTTAAAGTTGATATTTTCTCCTCTGAAATTTTTTGTTGCCCTTTTTTATTTACTATTTTATTTATAAGATCCTTTATTTGAAGGAATTGTTTGAGCATGATTATCGATAAATTTTACCAAGTTTTGACATCTAACATGTCTTGCTTACTTGTCTAATTTGGTTATACTAAATGTCTAATTTGTGGGATTCTAATGGACGAAAAGTGAAGCTGTTTTTTTTATTTACAAATTTATTCCACCATTTGTAAAAAGGGCAAATCATTATAGTTAATGTTGTGGAAGCCATTTTTAATTAGGGCAAAAGTGGCCTCACTTTTGGGATCGAAGTTAGAAATAATATATATAATATATCATTGCCAAAATCAGGCAAATTATCTGGATAATCCAATATTTGGATATTCAGATTAGAAACCCTAGCCCCAAGACAGGGGACTTTCGAGTCAGATTTTATTTCTCCTAGCCTAAAAAAGCAAACCCTACAAGGAAGCAGGATATATGGCTTAAGTAGTACTGGATTACATGATACTAGTAGCAAGGTAATCTTTATGATCCTGAATCTGACCTGATCTAAAATCTTTTTATTTTATATGCTTTGATAATATGACATCATATCACTTCTTTGGTTTGATAATAATTTTATGATATTTTATGACGTAAACTAATATTTAGAAAAAAAGATGAATGACAAATATATAGCGGCACACTACATCATCCAAGAATAACAGTATTCTAAAAACAGCTCACCTGCATTGCATAAAGCATGTCTTCCATTTACTGTGTCAATTTCTATGATAAGGGTTCATACTTGTCAGTCCATAGAATTATTTTGCCTAGGTCATAATGCAATAATTACCTGTTTTTAGCTCCACACTTGTTCACAAGTTTTGAGTTGTACAATGTGTCATTGCAATACAGAGTCTCAGAGTGATTGGTTGTGGCTGAAGTATTAGTTACAAGTGCTGAAGATCTGTCAAAATAGAGACTTATGACAAGTCTCTAGTTTAAATTTTCATGTTGTAGCATCGTAACTGTTGTAGCATTAACATACATAGTAATTTAAAACCTAATATCCGAGTTTCAAAGTATTTTAATCATACCAAATATTATTTCCCCAAATTTTCAGAAATATTATAAACAAGTTTTAATGTATTTATTTTTATGCAGAAAGTATTCTGCATAAACTTATTGCAAAACGAGTTCTTTAGAATATGGAATTTTTTTTGGTTATTTGTTTTCATAAATTTTTACATCTTATTACTACAAAATAATTAGCAAATTACTTATTTTACAAATTAGTATTTATTTTCGTGTCTGCATTTAGAAATTATAAATTTATTATATTTTTTAATATATTTTTTGTTTAATAAATTTTCATAATAAAAATGTATACAAATATGTTATAATAATAATAATAAATAATAATAGCAATCATATAATAACATTAAAGTAAATTTAACAATTAGAATTATAATAATATAATAATAATAATAATATTATTAGATGATAATAAAGATTATATTAGTAATGATAATAACAATAATAATAATATTATTATTAAATATCACAGATAAATATTTAACAATATTATTAAGTAATAATGACAGTAACAAAAATGTAAATTAAATAAAATCACATTTAAATCACATTTAATAATAATTATAATAAAAATAAGAATTGCTAACATTTTATGTATTTTTCTAACAATTTTTCTATTAGGCAAATTGTGAAATTGAATAAAGTCTTTTTACCTTTATTTAAATTGTGAAAAGAAGTTAACTGATTAAAGATGGAAGGTGTAAATTTTTCCACAATTATACGCATTGGTTTTGCACAATGATTTTGGATAGATAGTTTAAATGGTATATATTGAGTAAAGTTTCATAATTGACATAGAGATAAATTTTGGCTAGCATTCCATTTAATCTACACAATTTCATTGCTAATTTTTAAAGATGAGAGGAAAAAGATAAGTTTGAGTCAATTTTGATTCCAAGATATTTCAACAAAACTATGGGAAAGATTTTTTAGGCCACATAGTCTGAAGTTTAGGTGTTTATTGATTTTAAATCGGCTTGATTTGAAAATGATGAGTTCAGTTTTGCTGGTATTAAGACTTAATTTGTGCACAGCCATTGAAGTAGATTAGATAAATCTTGATTAATATGTTTGTTGATTTTTAATACCTCAAATATAAACACTTTCTAAGTAATTTGGAAGACTATTGTGTTCCAATTTACTTAGGAGGATAGAGTGATCAACAGAATCAAAAGCCGTCTCTAAGTCAAGAAACATTCCAAATGCAAAAAGGTTATTGTCAAGAGCTTTACTTATGGTTTCAGTTAATTTAATAGGTGCATGAGTTTAGGAATGTTTGTAATGAAATCCATAGTGATGTTTGTAGAGACATTGATTTTTCTCAAAAAGGTTATGAAGTCTGTTGTGCATGGCTTTATCAAAAACTTGCTTATGTTAGATAAAAGAGAAATTGGTCTATAACATGTGTGGTGTATTAAAGAATCCCTTTTATGGATTGGAATGATTTTGGCTGTCTTAAAAACTTCTGGAAAAAGGCCTTTTTTAAAAGAATTATTCAATATGGTACAGAGGGACTTGAGAATAAGATGAGGAATAAGTTGTGTGTGGACATGTTGAACACTATTGTCACTGTATTAAGAAAGAAAGAAATTTTTTAAACAGTCAGTGAAGATAAAAAGTAAGGTTTAATTGGTGCAGAGTGTTTGATATTAATAATATTTTTTTGTTTCTTTCCATGTATTTTCTGTATTTTTTATGTTTTTGTCAAAGAATGAGTTGTAGAATAACTTTTTGGGAATTTTTGATAAGTTACTTATTTTATTCTTGTACAATTAATACTTATTTGTAATTTTTGGATTGTAAAGGAATGTTTAACCCACAATTTTCAGAAGCATTTTTATAAACACGTTTAGAGGAGTTAAAAATATTTTTGTTAGAAGAGTTCTGATTTAGTCTATTGTTAAATAAAATAGGATTTTGCTTTATAGTTTTGAAGGGATGGTTTATAATAGTATATGATAGTTTGCTATTAGGTTTTTTGCAAGGCTTATAAGAACTTTCCAAGAGGTATGACATCAAGAAAGCTCACTATTATTAAATTTGTTTAATTTTTTTCCAAAACCAATGTTTTTAAAAATTAATTTAGAATTAATTTAAGCCAATTTTTTCACAAATTAATTTAGAATCATTGTTTCAATATAAATAAGAGTGCTTTACTGGGAACGTAAAAAAATGTTTGTGAATTCTACAAAATGAGCATTCATTCATGGTGATGATGATGATGATGATGATGATGATGATGATGATGATGATGATGATGATGATGATGATGATGATGATGATGATGATGATGATGATGATGATGATGATGATGATGATGATGATGATGATGATGATGATGATGATGATGATGATGATGATGATGATGATGATGATGATGATGATGATGATGATGATGATGATTAATAGCAGATAAATGTGCTTAATTAAAACTTAAATCTAATTACAGTAAAAATTGGATTTTCTTGTAAATTTTTATTTAGGAGCATCGTAAAAGTTGCAAAATTTCTCCAGTTAACTATGTGAATCAATGTGATATAAAAACATCTCATAATGAGGTCAGAACAAAAAAACTTTTGTATTATAAGTATATATTGGTTTACAATATGAACATAAATAATTTCCTTACAACTATACATAGGTGTTTTCACATACTACTGATGATTGCAATCTCACCATTTTTCCTTGTCAATTCTTTAACATTGGATGCAATTTTAGGGTAAGAAATTAAATTTTCAGAAATTGGAAAAGTTTATGTGTTTGAAATTGAAACAATTGAAACTTATACTAAAATCTACATTTATTTTATTATAATATTTTTTAAAAAGATTATAAGTTTAAAGAATAAACATAGTTTAGTGTAAAAACTATTTATCAAATGGAAAAACAATTCTCATTCAGCAATGTAAAAACAAATAATATGACACTTGTGGCATTCCTCAAGAATTGATGAGGACATTTTTTATTTTTAATATATAATAATGATTCAAGCAAATCTTCTATTATTTTAAATTCTTGTTTTTGATAACGCAAATATATTTTATATCCATAGTAATGTTTAAACATTTTTTAAAACATGTGATGAACTTCTGAAACTAATTGAATGGTTATATTGATTATTGTATTGATTAATTTAGCTGAAACTAAGTATACTTTTTTATCTTTTTTTAAATGAGATAAAATCCCTCTAACATTCTAAAATTTATTTTTGGCAAGTAAATTGTAAAAATAGAATAATTTATAAAATTTGTTGTTGTAATTCTTGATAAAAACATCACTCAGAAAGATCATACACAATTAAAGAATAATAATAATAAAGCCAAAAAAAAAAAAAATGATTACAATCTATTGTCTCAAAGACTTAAAATCATTTTATGTCTATTCTACGTCCATTGTACATCTTTATTGCATTTTGTATCTTAACATATATCTAAATATAAACAAATCTAAACGTAAGCAATGTGAGTATATGTACAGGTAGATGGTCCTAAAAAGGTAGATGGGCCCTAAAAACTCATGGATCCCAATAGCCACACACTCATATTAGTTTTATTTATTATTATTAAAAGCACCAAAATAGATTTTTTTTTATTTGATAGGATAGTTTTTTGATAGGAAACTGCTTAAATTAACCAAATTAGCTTTATTATAAACACTTTCTAAGTAATTTGGAAGACTATTGTGTTCCAATTTACTTAGGAGGATAGAGTGATCAACGGAATCAAAAGCCGTCTCTAAGTCAAGAAACATTCCAAATGCAAAAAGGTTATTGTCAAGAGCTTTACTTATGGTTTCAGTTAATTTAAAAGGTGCATGAGTTTAGGAGTGTTTGTAATGAAATCCATAGTGATTTTTGTAGAGACATTGATTTTTCTCAAAAAGGATATGAAGTCTGTTGTTCAAATTAGTTTTATGAAAATTATACTGAAAATACTAGAATTTTTTATTTAAAAATTTTATATCTTTTTGACATTATAGTCCATAAATACTTAAAATTTTAATTTAAATTTGCAATTAAAAAGACTAAAATTGCTGAAATATTTTAAGTTAACCAGTGTAGTATTTCTGTGGTTTTTAGGATTCTTTAACAAAGAAAATATATATATGGATCAAAAACTCATTATTAAAATGAAGTTTTGCTTTTTTCTATTAACAATTATTTTTCTATTAACAACCTAGTAAAGATTGACTAGTTGTTTGTAAAAAAAAATTTTATATATAGCTCTATTTGTCTTTAAGACAATTTAAAAGTGTTTCCTCGAAACTATTCACTCTTGATTAAGTTGATAAACTAATTGACTAAGCATAATGAAATTATATCCATATCACATATTGGTAATATGAACATATGAACTATAAGGTCACTTTCTTGGTGTATATTTCTAACAGCTAGAATCTTCATCACTTTCATGCTCAATAACTTTATGTTTGAGTGAGTTTTTGGTTACTTCAGCAGCTATAAACATTGGTTTCTTTCCATCTACTTTACAAGATAAAAGCTCTTGAATAAGCTCTTATGAATGCTCAAATTTTTCTTTCCAAAACTGAGCTGAATTTTTTCTTTGATTAGGAGATTCAGTAGTGTATCTTTTAGGGGTTGTTGTACTGGGTGAAACACTTTTGGGAGTATCAATACATAAAACAGCTCATGCAAACTTGTCTGTTGCATGTTGCTGACATTTGAAGATGTGAAAGTTTTGCATGCTTTGCCACACGTTTTGCAGCTTTGAGCATAGTTTGTCTTGGAGCTCAGTTGTTCCAAATATGTCCTAAGATCATCATAAAAGGCTCTTTATTTAGTGAGTTGAAGTCAGTAAAAGTATTTTCTTTTATACCACGATACTCACGATGACGGTTTTTGTTGAGTTGGTCTAAGAGCTGTGTCATGCTAGTGGTATCTGGCGGAGTTAAGAATATATGTAAGTTTTTTGATTGCGAAAACTGTAAGACATCAAAATTAAAGCGTGAACAATGCCTATCAGAAAGCAAAACTACTGGCTGTGCCACTTTTTTTTCATTATGATATTAATCAAACTCTATCTAATAATAAATTGTGATCAGATACAACATGATTGCATGTTGTTATCAGAAGATGCTGAATATTTGCCACAACTTCTTGTGGATCCATTTAATTAGTTTTTCCAACAGTACCAAAGAGTACTTGACAGACACAAAGGTCTCCTATAATTTCAAAGAAATATGATACAACGTCATCCTTTCGATCTCTATTATAAATATTTATGAAAAAAAAGTGATATTGCAATAGCTACCTGAAATGATACTAGAGGATTTAAGGTGACACATTCATGGTTCTCTCTTATTATTTTACAGTATGTTTTCCCTTTTGCAGCAAAAACAAGACCAGCAGGAGTATCATCAACACCAAAATTGATGAATTGTGGTGTTTCGTTGTGATTAAATATTCTCCCTATATCAAGACCAAGCTCCCCATTCAAGATCAAATTCCAGTCTCCTTTTGTTCTGCTTCAATCATAATGCCAGCTTCAATGAATTCTTCTGCAAGAGTTACAAAGCTTCAGTCATAATGCCAGCTTCAATGAATTCTTCTGCAAGAGTTACAAAGCTTCAGTCATAATGTCAGCTTCAATGAATTCTTCTGCAAGAGTTACAAAGCTTCAGTCATAATGCCAGGTTCAATGAATTCTTCTGCAAGAGTTAAAAAGCTTCAGTCATAATGCCAGCTTCAATGAATTCTTCTGCAAGAGTTACAAAGCTTCAGTCATAATGTCAGCTTCAATGAATTCTTCTGCAAGAGTTACAAAGCTTCAGTCATAATGCCAGCTTCAATGAATTCTTCTGCAAGAGTTACAAAGCTTCAGTCATAATGCCAGCTTCAATGAATTCTTCTGCAAGAGTTACAAAGCTTCAGTCATAATGCCAGCTTCAATGAATTCTTCTGCAAGAGTTACAAAGCTTCAGTCATAATGTCAGCTTCAATGAATTCTTCTGCAAGAGTTACAAAGCTTCAGTCATAATGCCAGGTTCAATGAATTCTTCTGCAAGAGTTAAAAAGCTTCAGTCATAATGCCAGCTTCAATGAATTCTTCTGCAAGAGTTACAAAGCTTCAGTCATAATGCCAGGATCAATGAATTCTTCTGCAAGAGTTACAAAGCTTCAGTCATAATGCCAGGATCAATGAATTCTTCTGCAAGAGTTACAAAGCTTCAGTCATAATGCCAGCTTCAATGAATTCTTCTGCAAGAGTTACAAAGCTTCAGTCATAATGCCAGCTTCAATGAATTCTTCTGCAAGAGTTACAAAGCTTCAGTCATAATGTCAGCTTCAATGAATTCTTCTGCAAGAGTTACAAAGCTTCAGTCATAATGCCAGGATCAATGAATTCTTCTGCAAGAGTTACAAAGCTTCAGTCATAATGCCAGCTTCAATGAATTCTTCTGCAAGAGTTACAAAGCTTCAGTCATAATGTCAGCTTCAATGAATTCTTCTGCAAGAGTTACAAAGCTTCAGTCATAATGCCAGCTTCAATGAATTCTTCTGCAAGAGTTACAAAGCTTCAGTCATAATGTCAGCTTCAATGAATTCTTCTGCAAGAGGGCTTCATTGAAGCTGACATTATGACTGAAGCAAAAGGCAACCATGAAAAACAATTTGTAACTCAGTTTTGCTTGAACTATTTTTAATGTGAATTACAATAACAATACATAAACAAGTAAAAAAGCTTTAAATGCTACACCTGTATATTATAAAGTTTAATCAAAAACACAAAATTTACTCACGCCAAGGTGGAAACATTCCATTTCTCTTGTGCAATTGAGAGCTCTATTTATTGATACATTTTTTTGTCACTTGAGTGTCAAGCTTCTTTGCTTTAAAGCAGATTTACCTAACCTGCGTTAAACAAAACAAAAAATAAATATTAAAAAATCAAACAAAAAAGCTTTTCTCAACTCATGTAATTACATCTTTTTATATCTTACCATATTATCTTTTTCTACCTTCTAAACAAATATATATGATTGTAGAAAAATACATAAAGTTTTTAAAAAATACATAAGTTGTAGGTTTTCTAACAAAGCTACAACTTGTGTAACTACAGTAACAAATCCTGTAACTACAGGCAATCTTTTTATATCATAACATATTGTCTTTTACTACCTTTTAAAAATATATATAAGAAACAAAAATACTTATTTTTTGTCAAAACATTTTTTACATTTGCTGATAATGCTGCAAATTTTTCTCCCACCTTTCAAACTTTTATTTGTGTATTGTTTAACTTTCAAAACATCAAGGAAAAATTTTGTTAGTTCTGATTGTTCATGCCTTGCATTGCCGGATTTTTATTCTTAATGTATGAAACGATTGACATCTCTTCTCTCTCCAAGAGAATTTTACAGTACTTTCAAGACCATTAACTATTTTTCCATCAAGTCATACAGTTTATTGTTTCACGATCTTTAAAAAGTGGGAATTGTCTTATTTAAACGGGTGATGCTTAAGATATCGGACAAAATAAAATCAATAACTTGTTTATAAATGTAAAAAAAAACTTTTATTATATTTTTTAAATAAAGTATTTATCTTTTAATAAAAATAAGTTATTTTTTAAATGAAAAAATACCACCATCTGCAATTGATCTCAATATTGCTCTGACGCCTTTCATGAGCAACTGTAAAAAATTTAAATTGATTTCTTGTAGTTTTAATTTAATTTGATCAATCAAAACTTGCTCTGTTGAAGCTTGCCAATCTCCCTTGTAAACTTTCTGTGCCAAATGTCTCCAAAAGTTTTCAAAATGTCATGCTTGAGGCATATTTGGAGGATTGGATTCTTTATCAATGTCATAGACATTGGTTCATCTAATTTAGAGAATCTTTAGAGTAATGAGAACTTGCCAAATCTGGCCAAAATAAATAGTTAAAGTCTCCATGGTACTTGAGAATGAATGGAAGAAGTCATTTTTCTAAACATTCATCAATTTAGATTGATGAACTAATTGCTACAGCCTTGGAAGTGCGTAACAATGGCTCGGACATACCACGGTCAAATATGGCTATCCACATTAATAATTTTTTTAGAAATTTCTCTTTTCCTATAAAACGAACACTTTCTGGGCATGTTTTTTTGTTGTTTGTGTAGTATCCTGAATTTTCAGGCATGTTGTCCCCTGCAAAACAAAAGTATTTTTCGTCATAGTTTCCTGCTTCTTTTCTTTGTTTTTAATTGTTGTTCTATAGTGTATTTTGGAGTCTTTTTATGTTTTCTATATTTAATATTCATTTTTTTTACTGACGACCAATTGATTGATTTATACCGAATTTAAAACCTATTTTTCTCTTACTGACCCCTTTTTATTTGTTGACAAGTCTCGTTAATTCGGCTTTCTTTTCTCTAGTTCATGGATGTTGGACAACCAGAGTGCTTTCTATCAGAAAAGGATTGAACAGTTTCCAGTCTCTTTAGGTTATCATATATTGTACGTCGAGCAAATCCTTCCTTTTCGAAATGATTTACGATTTTTGTTTTATTTTTATATTAGGTTTATTTACAAAAAACATTTTGATTCTCGTTCACCTGCATTTAACCTCATTTTTAATGATTGTGTTTCAAATAATAAAGTTTATATTCTATAGAACATATATGTATAAAACCATAAAAACAAATTATTATGCTCAAATAATTAAATTCAGACTTGTATAACTTCCGCATCACCAGTTAATTGAAGCATATCCACAACATTATTTTATATTTGTTGCTTTTCTGTTTATAAGTGCTTTAATGACTTCATTTGGGTATTACAATACTGTCGACATTCCTATAATAATGAATGGCAACTCTCTCACTAAGTCTTCAAGCAAGAATAAGTTTTGTTTGATGGAACTAGAGATATAAGCTCCATTGAGCAGCAACCATGATAGTATTTCTAAAAAAGGAGAAAGAAATACAATCTTACGACGATGGGAGAGAGATTTGAGCTTGGCAGAGCAAAGCAGTTCAAAACAATGCGTTATTGGACCTTGTCTAGAAGAGAAAGAGCATCAGTAAAAGACCAGTAACGACAGCAGTATTCCATACAGGGACAAATAAGAGATTTGTAGAGGCAGAGAATCAAATCAGGAGCAAGAAAATGATAAGCACAATAAAGAGAAGCAACGTTAGCAGATGCTAATTTTGCAATCTATTATATATATATGGTTTCAATAAGAGGTCATTAGTGAATGATAATCCGAGAAGATGTAACGAAGAGGACTCAGTGAGAGGGTTGCCATTCATTATTATAGGAATGTCGACAGTATTGTAATAATTGTTTACAGGAAGTAACATATTTTATTGAAGTTCAGTGGCTGCCTGTTCTAGGAAATCAAAATGAGAAGACTTTTTGTCATGACAGGAGTGTAAAGTTGAGTTGTCAGCAAATAGGGCCAGTTTAGATGTAAGATAATAATGCTTCCTACTAAATGTTCATTTTAGCCTAAGAAAAGTTCTTTTTAAAAGTAAAATAATTTTTGAAAAATTAGTTGTCACTAAACAGAAATGACACAGTACAAGGTACACAGTTTGGAGTTAATATATAGTTTGAACACTAGGAGAATAAAACCTCCGCTTTGGTGTTTTATTCTCCTGGTGTGATCGTGATTTCTTGAAATGTATCACAATAAAATTACTCGGTTTAAATATTTTGATATGTCTGCAAAAATCCAAGAAAAGATTATTTTGAGAAAATGTGTTATCCATAAGAGTGTTGAGGCATAAACATAAAATTTTTAAAAATGAAACTAACCTACAAACTCTTTTTTAAGTATTGTAGCGTGTTTTAATTTAGTTTAAAGAATTACTCAGCAACCATTATTTAAAAAATCACCGGAAGTATCAAGATAAATATTGGATTGCAACGTCTGACGACAATTTTATTTTGTAAATAGGGCTGTCAAAAATGCCTGCACAGGGACCCGTCGAACGAACGGGCGGGCACGCGGGTTCGTGTTAAAATAACCACAGCTGGCTTTTAGAAAACATTTGTTTCAAATTAATGAACGCTATTTACTTACATTTTAGTTTTTCAGAATAAACTTTTTAAAAAGAAAACATTTTAAATATAATTTGCTTAATTGAAATTTTGATTTCTTCGAATAACCTTCAAAATACTTTTCGATATTCCAGATTTTGAAAGAGTTTCGTCCGAAAAACAAACTAATAAACGAGTAGGAAGAGTTCTGATTTATGTAAGATAAAATATTGTACATAACGTGAGGAAAAATAAGTGGGTTTCTAAATCAGAAACTCAAATAACTTTCGGGTAGCGTTATCAAATGACCGTTACTCGCCACATGCTACCTGGTCAGTAACTAACGGGTGGGTAGTTATTGACAGCCTTATGTGTAAATGCAGTTATACTTAATAAGTTATATTTAATAATGTAATTTTAATTTTTTGATCTGTATTGATGTATATATGTAATTTTTGTCTTAATTTGCATTAAAAAGTGATTCATTATGTTTTACAGGGAACGATAAAAGAACAAGCTACTCACACTAGTTCGTCAACACATAACCATCTTTCAATGGCAATATCGAAAGTGATTGCACTTGAAAGCAAAATTGCGTCAATCAAAGAAGAAACGGCAGCAAAAATAGCCTCTCTCGAAAAAAAAGTTAATTCTATTTTTTTATAAGTGCTTTTTCTATTTTTAAACTTTTATAGTTATAAATTTGATTAAAAAAGAAGCACAAAATAAGCAAATTTCTTTCGCATACATTACGCATAAATTGCATTACAACTGTTTATATGTTGGGGTTCTCGACGGTGCTGATTTGAGATGCATGATAATTATCATGTATTATAATAAAGATAGGATAGGGATCTAAATTTAACTTTTTTTGATTTGATGTAGTTTTACCACTTTTTCTTAATTAATTTATTGTGCTGATTTCGAATTACTTAACTTTTTTCTTTAATAAAAGATATTTACCTTTTAACTTTAATTTCTATAAAAGTGTTTATTTTAATAAAACAATCAATTGTTAAATTAAATTATTGTTATTATTATTATTATTATTATTAAATATATGCAAAGTAGAATCCATTATAATTTTTTTTATTCTCATTTTATCAATAAAGAACGTAATTATTATGTGTGGTTATTAATAAAACAAAATATTAGGCATTATACATGAAATTACTTCATATAAAGAACAACTTGTAACGATTACTACACGGTCGTTTACGAGCGTTATGTTTAGGTGCGCATGTGCCAGAATTTTTTCGAAATTTCAGAGATTTTAAAATGGCTACGGTTCATAGCTACTCAACGCACTCAATGCAAGTTATCATATTTTTTGTCTCGATCGTTCTCTGTGGTTACAAACATACCATTTTTCAGGTCTGCAATATATTATTTTATTTAGTTTTTATCAACAACAACAAAAGTATATTGATGTTTTACCTAAGCATGTTTTAACGTAAAGAATATGTTATGTAAACATTAAGCATATTATGTTATAAAGTAACAGATGTGTATATAGTGCTCGAAGTGGGGCGGGATGCAACGGAATACCATCCCGTCACCTTTTTATAAAGTATAAACCATCCCGCCACCTTTTTATAAACCTCTATATAAAACAATGATTAGATAGAATGGTATTTTTAAATTGAATTCAAATAATTTTCTTAAAACTAATGACTTTGAACTTAACGAAAAGCTCGATCTTGATTTAAATTACTTTTATGATACAGGTGCTTTACAAAATAACTGCTCTTATTTTATAATAATAAAATAAAGGAATTTCTTCAGCGGGATTATAATAATGTTATTCTTTTTAATATTAGAAGCCTACAAAAAAAAACTTTGAAATTTTTTTCAACTTAAAAGAAGCATCGAATATTTTTAACGTAATATGCGTAACAGAAACGTGGTGCAGCTCTGACGACATTGTATCGAACGCAAATCTCAGGCTTTAATATGGTTCAGCTTGCACGCAAAACAAATAAGCGTGGTGGAGGTGTTCTTATTTATGTAAGCAATAATTTGCAGTTTGTTATCAGGTCTGACATGATTATTTCTGATGGCGATAAAGTATTTCTGATGGCGATTTTAACTATTGAAATTATTACCGAAAAAAATAAAAATATAATTTTAAGCTGCTGCTATCGCCCACCATCAGGTGCAAATAACAGTTTTAATAATTTTTAAATTAATATCATAAAAAAAAGTTTTCACGAAAAAAAATTAAATTATTTAATTGAACATCTAAACTTAAATTTTTATGACTATTACATAAATAGCAACATTAAAAATTTTTATTACGATTTGTTTGAAAATGGAGCAATTCTTTTAATAAATAAACCTACAAGGGTAACAACAAAATCACCTTCACTAATTGACAATATTATTACAACCGAACTTGAAATAAATTGATTAAAAATGGAATTATTAAAAGTGAATCATCTGATCATTTACCCGTTTTTTTCTCTATTAATAGAACTACTGAGTTATTACCTCTACAAAAACAAGTAATTATAAAACGACTCATTAACGATAAAAACTACTTCTTATTTAAAGAGCAATTATCTTTGATAAATTGGAGTCTTATTAGTACAACTGAACCAAACAATATGTACAACTCATTTTTTAAAACATTTTATGAAATTTACGATGTAAATTTTCCAAAATGCAATTTATTTGAAAAATACAATTTATTTTAAAAATACAAAAATGATTCTAAAAAAACATGGAAAAGTTATAAATGAAATTATCAGTAATCATAAAATAAAAATTTGCTCTCTGCCCAAAGTTACTAAAATAAATGGGGAACTCTTAAATGATCCTATTAGAATACCAAGCAAAATAAATATTTCGTATCACTTCGACCAAACTTAGCTAAAAATATCCCTATTGTCACTAATTTACCAAGTAACACTCCCTCTCCTTTAAACTCTTCACTAAATATTTTTGAAACAACATTTGAAGAATTTGAATTGGCCTACAAAATTAGCCGTTGGACAAGATGATATCAATAGGAATATTGTTATTGGTTCTTATGACATCATTAAAAATATTATTTTTAAAATTTCTAGTTACTCAATGAAACAAGCAATATTTCCAGATGCTCTCAAAATAGCTAGAGTTACTCCAATCTTTAAAGGAGGTGAACTAACTAAACTCAATAACTATCGCCCAATTTCAGTTCTCCCTGCTTTTTCAAAAGTTTTGGAAAAAATTTTGTGAAATAGAATATATAACTATCTAACTATAAATAAAATATTATACAACAATAAATTTAAATTCAAAAAAAATAATTCTGCTGAACATGCAATGCTTCAACCACCTAAAAGTATTGCAAAATCATTTGAAAAATCACAATATACTCTAGGCATCTTCATAGACTTATCAAAAGCTTTTGACACGAAATTCTTTTTAAAAAACTACAACTCTATGGAATCATTATTTAAAAAATCGGAAACAATTTGTTAAAATAGATTCAACCTCATCATTAAATTTATTAGATATATCATGCGAAGTTCTACAAGGATTCATACTAGGACCTTTGCTTTTTTTAACTTTTGTTAATGATCTTTATAAAGCAACAAATTTGACAACAATTATGTTTGCCGATGACACAAATCTTTTTTTAACTGACAATAACTTCCCAACATTATTCAACAAAATGAATAGTGAAATCATAAAAATTTTTAACTGGTTTAAGTCAAACAAACTATCAATAAATATCAAAAAAAACTATATGTATCCTCTTTTACCCAGCTTCAAAAACAAATCTTCTTTTAAATATACCTTCTTTGTATATTTATAATACTGAAATAAAGAGAGCTAAAGCTACTAATTTCTTGGGTATTTACATTAATGAAAACCTCACATGGAAAATCATGTTAACAACCTAAACAATAGAATTGCTAGAAGTATTGGAATGCTATACAAATAAAGACCTTTTTTAAATAAATATACTTTAATTCAATTATATTACTCATTTATTCATTGCCATATTAATTTTGCTAATCCTGTATGGGTTGGTGTAAATAAAAGTACACTAGCAATTCTTTATCGTCAACAGAAGCATATTGCACGTCTTATAAACTTTAAAGACCGTTTTACTCATGCCAGGCCTCTTTTTCTTAAAATAAATATTCTTAATGTATATCAACTTAATGTATATAATATTATCTGTTTTATATATAAATGTAAAACTAACACTTCCCTTTATCCTTTTTATAATTTATAATCACATTAAAAAACAAACAAATACTATCTTCGAAATGAAAACTTTATCCAACAACCTTTTTCGCATACAAATTTTGGTAGATCTTGTATCTCTTATCGAGGAGCTTTTTTATGGAACAAAATAGTTTTGAAATATTTTGATTTTACTCAAGAGTGGAATTACAACACATTCAAAAAAAAAACTTAAACAGATAATTTTATATATCGATAACATATACCGATAACATTAATTTTTATAAAGTAAAATTTTTAAAATTTAATTCTTCATATTTACATATAATGAATGGTATATATCTTTTACGTTTATTTATTTTTACTTTCGACAAGAATATATATATTTTTCACAATAAATGTAACGATCTAGTTGAAAAACAAAGCGGTTCTTGACGACAAGATGTTAAGGTCATCTACGAGATCCCAAGTTCTTCCTCTTACAAACTTAATTATTCTTGTAATTATTCTATTCTACACTGAGGCATATTCGTTTAGACGCATCAATTTTTTTCTCTTTGTCTTAATTTTTTTCTATGAATTGTCAACTGATATGCATGCAAGTTATTATCAAAATAATTGTTGTGTTGTGGGCTAATAAAAATCACACAAAAAACTTTTCTATGTGTCTTTATTAACATGAGAGTATGTTTGATATACAAAAGTACATTTTTTAATTGGAATATATCTATAGACGCAGTCATATTTTTGACAATAAAAAATGGAAATTAGTAATGCGTATGTCCTCCATTACACTGGATCACCTCAAAAAGTCTGCCTTTCATTGACTCCACTAGTCGTTGAAGTGTAGTTTGGTCCAACTCGGACCATGCTTCAAGGATTTTACACTTTAACTAAGTAACAGTTTTAAATTGGTGTCCGGCTGCTTTAGCGTCATAAACTTTTCTTGATAGCATTCTCTACACGTTCTCGATTGGATTTAAGTCCGGGCTACAAGCTGGCCATTCGAGAACCGGGATATTGTGGTCTTTAAACCATTTCATAGAATGCCTAGATGTGTGAATTGCAGCATTATCTTGCTGAAATATGGCATTATCGTCCATGTTTTCATCCATATAAGTTATGAGAACATCATCCAACATTTCTGTATACTTTATCGAGTTCATTTTAGGTAAACCACAACACAGAGTCAATTTTCCTGAATAAGAAAATCCACCCCAAACCATTAAACTTCCTCCTCCATAATTTCGTTTTGTTTGTGGGTCATTTATTCCTCTTAGATCATGCCAATAACAACTGTAAGAGTCCGGACCATCTAAATTGAACTTTTTTTCATCTGAAAATATTACGTTTTGCCACTCATGAGTCCAATGCATATGGTTTTTAGCAAACTGTAATCTAGCAATTTTATGGTGTTTTTTTAACATTGGTTTTTGGTGTGGTTTCCTCCACTTTATATTTGGTGCTGTACGTAGAATATGTGCAACATGTTTATTGGTGACAGGCAATAATAATTTATCCTTTATTTGTGTTGCATTCAATTTATTTTTGGTTGCTTCGAAGCGAATTCGATTAATTTGCTGATTTTTTAATACTTTGTTGCCGTTTGTTGCTTTTTTTACACCTTAATTGTCACCTTTTGCCATGTAGTTTCGTACAAAATGGTCAGATCTTCCAATTTTTCTTGCTATTTCTCGTATAGAAAATGCTGGTGAGATTTCTGAGCCATGGTATAAATTAATTTGTATTTTTTCAGCATCTGTTAAATACTTTCCGTTAGGCATTTCGTAAAATGCAATAAAAATGATACTGGCAGAGCAAAAGATCAAATTACACTAAAATTTATCAATCTATTTGTGTAAAAGTGATTAAAAATCAATAAATACCGTTATTAACCTGATTGCGTCTATAGATATATTCCAATTAAAAAATGTACTTTTGTATATCAAACATACTCTCATGTTAATAAAGAGACATAGAAAAAATTTTTTTGTGGTTTTTATTAGCCCACAACACAACAATTATTTTGATAATAACTTGCATGCATATCAGTTGACATTACATAGAAAAAAATTAAGATAAAGAGAAAAAAATTGATGCGTCTAAACGAATATGCCTCAGTGTATTAATGAAATTATTATTATTGTAAAACGACTAATATTGTAAAACATTTAAAGAAAGAACAAAAAATTAAAACTTTAAAAAAAAAATTTCATTTACCAAATACCATCCCGTTGCATTTTTTTCTCCACTTCAAGCACTTTATATATACATATATATATATATATATATATATATATATATATATATATATATATATATATATATATATATATATATATATATATATATATATAAATTATGTCAGTGTATTCTACAAATAGAGTGCTCAATGTTTTTAAAGAACAAGGCAATAATAAATTAGTAAAAACACTTATCTTCAACTTTCATCTGCAACATTATGTTTCTCCGTCAGTAGATTCTTCCTGATGAATCTACTGATGGAGAAACATTAATGACCTCAACATTAATGAAACAATCTCTTATTTTTAAAATTTTTTCTAATTTTTAAAATTTTTCCTTTTTCAATTTAAATCGACACTTTTTCCTGAAATTATAATATATTACTTGCAGTGTTATTTAATTATTGTAATTGTAAAAAAATTAAAAAAAAAAAAAAAAAAAAAATTATATGTATTATAAATATTTTATTATATTTGTATTTGGTTTATATTTTGTTATATTTTGTCAACGACAAAAATGGGGCAAGATGATAAGACTATTGTCTTCTACTGCTCCAGTCATATATTTCAAGGTAAAATGTTGTACAAACTTATATTAATAATGACGAATATATATAAAATAAAAAAATAAAAAAAAGAAACATGATGTTGAAGATAAAAGTTAGATAAGTGTTTTTACTAATTTATATATATATATATATATATATATATATATATATATATATATATATATATATATATATATATATATATATATATATGTATATATATATATATATATATATATATATATATATATATATATATATATATATATATATATATATATATATATATATATATATATATATATATATATATGGCCAATTCCATAATTCAGTGACGCATCATGCGTAGAGATTTTTTTTAATAGAAATTTTTCTATAACTCAAAAATAATTTTTTATTACTCTAAATCAATCTTGAATTAAAATTTTATAGTATAAACTAAACACAATGGTATTAACATAACACTGCTACATAGCAAAAATTAAAACATGAGTTCAGTGACGCAACGCGGAAAAAAGTGTTTTTTTATCAGCATACTTTTAAATGGAGTTTTCGCTGAAATTTTAATTCTTGCTTGACTTATTAGATTTTTTTGTTGTAATTTATTCATTTGGCTATAAGGTAGTCATAAAAAAAGCCACAAACAATAAAGTTTTCATATCGTTTTATTTTACAGAAAAAAAACTATCAGTTCAGTGACGCAACGTTCAGTGACGAAACAAAAAGACGAAATTAAAATCATTTTAAAAAGTTTTGTTATTTTGTAATAAATTTTAATTATACTCAGGTGAAAATAGCATCGGAACAACGTTATCATTCTGAACATAAAAATAATGTGATTTTGATATACCTTTGATTTTTCTTGAATAACTTAAAACTGAACTGAATCCAAGTTCATTTTTTTGTTGTCTTGTATCGTTTTCTGACAAGTGAATTACAGATATTTGCAAATCTTGTAATGCTAACGCAAAATCTGCAGCTGATCTGATTTCGTATTGACTAGTTTTAACTCTCAGGGCTGCGATTCGCTTAACAGTAGCTCCTATTCCGTCAACCACTCCTTTCCCGTGCATCGCTGCAAAGAAATGCCAGAAGAATTTTTTATGAAAACGTTTTTCAAACACAACCATTGCAGCCATAATGCTTTTGTTTTTGAACTGAGAAGTGGCGTTATCGCTGAACATGTGTACTTCTTTGACTTGATCAGGAATAAAGTGAAGGATTTTTTCAATGTACGGTATAACAGAAGACTTAGTATGATCAGTTGAATCTGAAACTTTGGCAAATGTTTTTAACTCAATGTTCCAGACTGCTAGGGTCATGATAGAAACTTGATTTTGACAAAAATAAGCCGCTTGTGGCTCATTTTGATAGAAACACCTAGCATTTTCAGCCCAGTCAACTTGGATTACCGCAATTTCAGAATTAACACTCATCGAAACCTCCTTTAGTTTATTAAAAATTATTGATTGGTTTTTCTTTACAAATGCGTGTTTAACGAACTTATCACGCATCGCTGATATGTGTTGGATGAGTTCTGTTACATTAGACTTTTTTGAAATTTGTTCAATGTTTGCATATGTTTTAGTTTCAGGCTTTCTCCACTCATCCCAGGATTCTTCGAAACCAAATGTATTAACAGTTTGCAAGTGTTTATCGAACTGTTTCATACCTTTGCATGCAACGCATTTGTCATAGGCGCAATCGTATGTGTACGGTTCACAAACAAAGTTATTTATCATTTCAGATCCAACTTTGATTGAAGGCGCTTGAATTGATTTTGTTAATGCATTTAAGGCAAATCGCATATTTTCATGCAAACTACAAACACAAACATTATGCGGAAATTTTGTAAGTGATTTTACATTGCGTGGACGAAGGTCGCAAAATTTGCTGAGTCCAATTTTTATGTGCAGATGCTTTTCCTTGAATAACTCGAAAGCTTCTTTTAGCGTATAATATAAATGACGTATCTGAATATTGTTTGCTTTTCCGTCAGATAATTGAATTCGAGTGACATCTTTTTTGTTTGGTGATATTTGGGAAACTTCATCTTTATTATAAAAGTTTACAACTGCTAAAACATCGCTTTCAGAAAGACCTTACAGCTTTGAACAAGCTGGAGGTAGACCCGAACTATCTTTACAAGCAGAGCAATTTGAAAGAATAGAAAGAATTTCAGATTGTTTCTCCTTTGAAGTTGGTAGTGCTTTTAAAACTTTTTTCAATGCTTTTCCTTTTTTGTTGAACGTTTTTAAAAGATGAGCTTGGTCTTTGATATTGATTTAAAAGTTTTCTTTTTAAAGCGCGGCTTTTTAAAACTCTTAATTTTGCTTTAGCAGCATAAGCTGCTTTTTTATTAGGATCGGCTTTCAATTTTTTTTGATATCTCTTAGATCTAACTCTGGACATTTCTTTCTTCTTATCAGCATTCCGAGAAACATAATTAGCTTGGTATTCTGCATAACGTTTTTTTTTACTTCTAATTTTGATTCCATTTCTTAAAAATTTACAACTTTATAAGAAAATGTTAACATAAATCCAAAAGTTTACTAATATTTACTAATAGCCCTTCACAATACTAAAATGCCAAAATTTATTCGAATTTGAAAAATTTGTAAACCCACAACGAAATCTGAACTTTTGGATGATATTTTGACTTCCTAACCGCGCCATTTTATAAAACGCTAATTATCCCGTCGATGGGTTCAGTGACGCAACAGCTTTTAAACTATAACTATAAGTTAATACAACGCTTATTGACCAATTTTTTTTTTAGTAATGATTAAAAGTTTACATTAAAATGTATAATTTCTAAAAAAACCTCGCCATAAAGCATAATTTCATCGCGATAATTAAGCTTTTTTAGCTTTTAGTTCAGTGACGCAACGTAATTTTTGCAGACGTGTATGTGACAAAAAAACACTTGAATTATTTTTAAAGAGTAAAAGTTTTTTTACTCAAGACATATATGTAATCTCAAAGATTCTTTCTAAACAAAAATATGGATATGTTTTGTTTAAAATATTGCAATAACTCGCCCTCAAATTTTACTCATATATATATATATATATATATATATATATATATATATATATATATATATATATATATATATATATACATAAATAGACAAAAGCAGGCTTGTGGAGCCGAGCCGGAGCCGTGATGCCGGGGAGCCGTTGTTTTTTAGTGGAGCCGGAGCCGCTATTTTTGCGGCTCTCGGCTATCGTTTTTTTTTTTTTAAGGGAATAGAAGATATGTTTTTTTTTACTGTAGACAAACTTTATTCATTTATTGTTTAACTAATTTGTTGAATGAATTATTTATTGAATTTTTATTTTTTTAAATATTGTTTCTAACAGTTACGGTCTTGCCAAAACGTAATAAAAATGATTATTTGAACGATTCTGTACTCAATAAAATTCTTTAATAGCATTTCTTAATATGCTATTAAAGGATTATGTTGAGTAAAACATTACAGTAATACTGTTTTATATTATTTTTTATACTGATACTATGGTGTTTAATACTTCATGCGCGATTTAAAGATCAAAGGTTATTAATATCTTTAAGATTATACTAAATCATGCGATCGTTAAATTTGGAATAATGATTTTCGTTTTAAAACTTGTCACCAACACATTATTAAATTAATTAAGTAATTATAGCATTAATTAAAAACATCAATAAACGAGTTAAAATGTTTCTCTTAATTAAAATGTCATTGAAACAGTTAGATAAACAAAACAAAAATTCTGCACAAATATCTACAAAATCCTTCTGCATCGTTACTTTCAATCGCCAAAGCATCTGAATCTAGCAAAACTATTGTTTGTATGGCCAATCTGCACACATTTTCATCCCGTTGAGAAATTTTGGGGAGTTGACAAATTATATTTGCGTAAGAGTGACAAAACAATAAGTACAGCCAAAGATTTGATTAGAGAGTGGACATAAATAGGAAAAAAAATTGCCAAAGACACTGTGAAAAAGTTGATGTCGTCGATTAGCGTGTTCGCTTATTTATTTGAAATAATGAAAAATATTAAAATAAAAAGCACTTTTATAATCTTCAAGTTTTTTAGATTTAAATTAAAATAAATTTAGATTAAAATAAGTATTGAAGCTTTTGTATTAGTTGAACTATATTTTTTTTTAAATTTTTTATCGTTTTGAATTTAACGATCGCATGTTTTACCCAGTGGGCACGAGACATACAAAAGAGGTCTTTTAAACATCTTTTGAGCGAAGCCGGGAGCCGAGCCGTAAAAAAACAGTCGGCTCCACAAGTCTGGGCAAAAGGTCCTTAGATACAATTAAATATAGAGTAAATAAAAGTAAAATACACCCATCTTCAACAACCCATCACTCAGACAGTCTTTTGTTAACCAAGTTGACAGTATCTTGTTAACCAAATTGACGGTGAGTCTTTTGGCACTCCTACATAAATATCTGTTGAGTGTGAATATATATATTTTTTTGTATTAGTAAATAAAGAAATACGCTAAGAAATATTTTAAGATGTTTTAATTTGTATTTTGGCTAAAACTTTTATTTGTAATTATTGAGTGATTTGTTTATTTTTTTTAAATAAATTTTGAGAATTTCTAACTGTACAAATTAGATAAAAATTTTGAGAATCTCTAACTGTACAAATTAGATAAAAATTTTGAGAATTTAAAACTGTAAATTTAAAACTTTTTTAATTTCTAACTGTACAAATTAAATAAAAAAAAATTTTGTTATTATTATTACTTTCTTTAAACTTTTTCGGTCGTTGCTTAAATTTAATTTTTCTGTAAAAATGTATTTTAACTCGTTTAGCTTGTTAAGAGCTTAGTTTTTTTTAATAACTTTGTTCTGGTGCATTTTAATCAATTATGTTATAAGAATAGGGGTATAAAAATGTAATAAAATTAAAAAGAGTCTTGTAATAACTTTAGCAATTGTAAAGAATTGTTTTCTTACATACAGTTACTTTATATTGCATGTATTTATAAACATGCAATTGTTAATAGGAATTTCTACTGCTATAAAAAATACTATTATTATTATTATTATTATATATATATATATATATATAGAGAGAGAGAGAGAGAGAGAGAGAGAGAGAGAGAGAGAGAGAGAGAGAGAGAGAGAGCAATGTGAAATGTTGCATAAACAGTTTGCATAACCATAAGCTATGTAAAGTTTTATTATATTTTAGGAATTAAAAAGAACAAACCTCGGTTGTTTCACTCATTATAAAAACGAGCCTAACGTCACGAGTTTATCAAAAAAAAAAGTATTTCCGCATAAAAAGTGTAAAAATTCACTAACTTTAAAATAGTAGTATTTTTTTTCTACAAACGTTTTTATCTTTAAATAACAAAAATATTAAAATTCTATCTTTCCTTGTTAAATAAATAATTACATTAAACGGAATAAAAATAAATAATGGTAAAATATTGCCAATGATTTGTGATCACTTTTTTGTTTTTTGCGATATTTACGAAAAACCTGGCTTGGGACAACTAAAATGGTCTGACATAGCTACATGCTTGATGGTTGAAATTCGGAACACTTATCAATGAATGTCTGTTAAAGTTAGTGTTTAATGCATTTCAATTTTTAATTTAATCACTATTAAATCAAAATTGTAGTTTTTTTGCAAAAGGCACCAAATTATCTAAAATGCAATCCTTTATACATATGAAAATCAAAAAATTATTTTTTGTAGCTATGTTAGACCATATGTCTTCAAACTTGGATGGTTTCCAACATTTTTTTTATTTTTATGCTTAAATTTTTATTAACATTTTAAAACAATTACGTGACCTTTAATATTTTACAAGTAAAAAAATAGCAGTTTGCTATACTGACATTGATATTGCCTGTTTCAGTTAAAAATTAAGTTCAAATAAATTTCTAAAATATACTTTTTTAATTTTTTGTTTTTATAAAAAGTGATAACAAATTACTAAAATTTAGCCGAGCGCGTTTTATCTAAATTGAAGAAAATTTTGATCATTCATTCAATGTCATATGGTAAAACATGGTTTATATTCTTTGTACAGAACAAAATTATCTTTAATATTTTAAAAGTTTAAAAATTTTTTTTATGTAATAGGGGAGACCGGGGCTAGTTTGCCGCAGGGGTAAGTTGACGAACTGCGTTTATCTTTAGAGCCTTTCATCAGAAAGTGACAAAAGTTACTCAGAAACTTCCTTATTGACCATTTCATCATTCACTGTAGTATTGTCAGGATTCGCGGTAAGTTGACAAATTTTTCACGAGGTAAGTTGGCTCATAGCATTTACTATGGAAAAAAATATTTATTTTTATAAAATTATTATTGTTTTTTTAATTTTTAACAATATTGAAAATATTTATTCTTACAAAAAAATTTAAAAAAAATTTTTTTTAGTTTTTTTTTCCACAGATAAAAGGTGGGCTACTGTTTGGCTTTTATACGGACTAATATTTGGTAACAGCTAAAAGTAGTATTAAATTTTGGGATAAAATTGTTGTAAAAATTAATTTTAAAAAAATTTCTATTAGTTTTGCACTTAATAGTGCATTAATAATCATTTTTATAGTTTGCGCCAACTCACCCCGTGGTGGGGTAAGTTGGCGCAAACTATAAAAATTTTTTTTTTTTTTTGAGGGTCCGGACAGGCCCCAAGAATTATTTTTTGTAAATGAATGCAAATTTTATAAGATACCCTAATCCATACTCTTTAAGACTACACTTTAATATTTTTTAAAAAATGTACTGTTAGGGCTACAGAACTCATAGAGTAAAAACCGAGCCAACTAGCCCCGGTCTCCCCTACCTATTAAGTGGTTATTAAAAAAAAAAAACAAGAAGCCTTAAAGCTCACTTTGAAATAGCCGTTAAACGAGACATTATCATCAAGTTAAAATATTACTTGGTTTTTTTACATGTACTAAATTTAAAATAAAACTTTTTATTATTATTATTATTATTATTATTATTATTATTATTATTAATATTATTATATATATAGATTTTGTCAATAAACAATCATTTTACGATGTTTTTTGTAGAAATTAAAAATTAAATTTTTATACTCTGACAGGAACAAGTAGAAGACAATGCGTCTTATCACCCTATCCTATGTTCGTGAAAATTTCAATAAAGTTTTACGTATTAAGTTCCTAAAATATACGTTATATAAGTTTTATACATATTACAAATTTGTACGTCGGGAAACCTGTTGTACCTTTGACCACGTTGTACCTTTGGTCACTCTACTCTGTCAGCTTACTGTTATTTTTAAAAAAAAACGTGCAGTGCCATTTGAAATAATCGTCCATGACGACTCTTCTTACCGTAAAACATCATACTTAGAATAGATGGAATCGATCCACAAGTAATTATATTTTTGGCTCTTAAAAAGTAAATATTTGGGTTAATCTTATTCTGATTTTAAAAATGTGATAAATTGTTTTTTGATTCATCTACGACATTATAAATATTACACAACATCATTTTTGTTGTTATGGAAAAGTTTGGAAGATTATGCCTGACCGTAAATGGGGATTAAGACGATAGTTGTTAAAGAAACCCATCTCGTGTACCTTTGACCAAACTAGGATGTTGTACCTTTGACCAACAAAAAAAAAAAGAAAATATGTGACTTTATCTAAATAGTTATTATAACTGATTTTATTTTAAAAAAACAGTAATACTATTAGTAATACTTAGTATCGTAACTTCGATACACAAGTCTTTGCGAGATTGAAATTTAAACCATTCAAACTATAATATAGTTTGAATGGTTTGAATATACTCAATAGACTACGCAAAAAACGCCTTAAAGCAAAAAGTGGTCAAAGGTACAACAGGTTCCCCTATTACAAGTTTTATGCATATTATAATATATTACAGTTCATAAAAAAACATAAGTTATATACGTGTTAACAAATCAATATATAAGTGTTTTTAAAAATACAAAAGAATTTTTTTATTATTTAAATTTAATAAATATCCTTTAACTGTTCTTTTAAATAGTTCAATTGAAGTTATGTTTTTCATGTCTTTATTCAGGATATAGTTCCACAAACGTGGTCCTCGATATGTAATACTGATTCTGAAGTCTGATTTTGTAAAGGATGTTGCAGGGATAAGAAAATTGCCAATGGAATGTCTTGTAAAGTATTTGTGATTAATTATAGTGAAATGAGGCTGAAAATATGTTGGAAGCATTTTGTTATGAATTTTAAACATAAATATCAAACTTTAATAGACATTAAGTTCATAAATATTTAAAACATTAATTTTTTTAAGTAAAGGCTCGGCGCATGCATATCTACCTGCATTCAAAATTACCCAGCTCGCTTGCTTTTGTTAGCTATAAATTTTTTTTGAAGAAGATGAATAATTACTTGCCCACGCTATATTGCAATAACAAATGTGGCTATGAATAATTGAAAAATACAAGCTTTTTAAGCACATTATATTCACAATATACTTCGTTTTGAAAAAGATCCCAAGAGCTTTTGAAATGTTGTTTTCCACTGATTGGATATGATCAGTGGCGGATCCAGCAATTTTTCATTTTTGAGAAAGCTAACTTCCAGTCATGGAGCAAACTCCTAACGTTTATATGTTTATACTTATGTCAAATAAGGATGCTTTGCAAAAAATTGCGATGATTGGAGCTTAGGAACAAAAAAGCCCAAAAAATTTAGCCCTACCTGCCCCAAACGTGAGAGCAACAAGTTGATGAAATATTTTTTCTACTATTTTCAACTAGACTTATATTCATCGATAAATTTAAAATATCATAGTAAAATATTTTAGCGTTCAAAAATTATGACAATATAAAATTTGCAACCCCCTTCAAATTGAGGGGGGTTTAAACTTTATATGGTCATAATTTTTGGACGCTAAAATATTTTACTATGATATTTAAAATTTTTCGATGAATATAAGTCTAGTTGAAAATAGTACAAAAAATATTTCATCAACTTGTTGCTCTCACGTTTGGGGCAGGTAGGGCTAAATTTTTTGGGCTTTTTTGTTCCTAAGCTCCAATCATCGCAATTTTTTGCAAAGCATCCTTATTTGACATAAGTATAAACATATAAACGTTAGGAGTTTGCTCCATGACTGGAAGTTAGCTATCTCAAAAATGAAAAATTGCTGGATCCGCCACTGGATATGATTTTTCCAATTTAAATTGTCGTCAAATATTATACCTAGGATTTTCATCGAATGAACTCTTTTTACTCTAATGTTATTTATAAATAAATCAGGAAGTTTTTCAGGGGTATGTTATCAGTTCTTTTATCAGATCATTTTTAATATACTATTTTTTAGAAGACTATAGTTGCCGTCACATTAATTGTTTCAATATTTCAACCCTATTATAGGGTTGAAATATTAAAACAAATATTATAACGACAATTATAGTCTTGTAAAAAATACTTAAATATGGTTGGATTTTACTCATTTAGATGTTGAATTATGAAAAACCTTTGATCATGTTTGTTTTTAATGTTTTAAAATTATAAATGGTGGTATTGATTTTGTAGTTATAAGACTGTTCATATAATGTGACACTTTTTTTGCCTTTTTTAGATTCTTCCCTCCCCCATAAGACATTTTGTGGTATTTTTATTAATCCCTCCCTCTTAAGTGACGTGACATTTGTAAACAAAATATATCTGAGTTCGCAATTTTTTGTTAAAAGTTTGCTAATTCCGTTGCAATAAGAATTGAAATTGAATTTTAATTATTTATTGAATTTTAGTTATTCTTTAAAAGAACTTTAAGAAACGTTAGATGTCATAAAATTAACGTGCAATGTGGAAAGGCGGTGCAAAACCAGTCGTTTTGCTGCGTATATGTTTTATGGACACCCATGAGAAGTTGTATTAGGGGCGGATTTAGTATATTCGAAAGTTTCCAATTAAGTAACATTTCAAAGTTCTTTCCCCAGGGTTGTCAATCTTTCACCAGTTATTATATTATTTTCACCAGTTGTAAAGCGATCATCGCTTTACAACTGGTGAAAGATTGACAATCCTAATATTAAAGGCACATGATTCATTTAAAAATCAATGAATAACAAGCAATAAGTTTACGACTATTAGGGAACTATTCATCAAATCAAAGATAATTAACTATGCACTAATCAACTCTTTAAAAGATTTGGAAAGTAGGCCAATTATTTAATAAACATGGGGAGGGGTTGATTGGGAGGGAGAGGGGGGAGGTCAGGGAAAAACAGTAACTATCTGATAGCATGATGTTATATATGGATATAATATCCAGTGCTGGAGTAAGTGGGGCTTTAGACCCGGCACATAAAATTGACCTCCAAAAAAGTAGCTCTAGGCCACAACAAGTCAAACTTGTTGCTGCTGTAGTGTATATAACATCATGCTATCAGATAGTTATTTTGTAGTATTTTGCTTTTCTGTTTTTTTTATTTTTCGTTTAATATTTTAATCACTTACATATACATTTTACATTATTTAGACTTTCTTTTTTAATAATTTATAGTTGCAATATATTATTTTTTCTTTTTCTCAAGGTTGGTTTTACTTTCTTTTTATAGGGTTAGTTTTTAATGGTGTGATTTAAGAATACTTTTTAAGTCCTTTGTTGGAGAAGGGATTGATGTATATTAAATTATTTATTAAACTTGTGATGAATGGATTCGCCTCCTTGTTCGTAGTATCTAAACCCAGAACCCCTATATAATATATATACTAATATAATACCCTATAAACTACTTATTAACTTCAAATCAATAAACTCTATTACTAAAGCCAGTGTTTTAATGCCTTTTTTTTTGAGAGATTTTTGTAAAATGTTGGGCTATTTGTATGTTATTATTTTTTTTTTTTGATGTTTTGTATGTAATATAAATATTATTATAACATTATTTTACTATTATTAATATCATTATTATTTATTGTAATTGTTTAATATTTAGTTTAAAATTTATCAATATTATTATTACTATTATTATTGCTATTATTGTTATATGGATTATATTTATTAATATTAATATTATAGTTAACATTGCTATTATTGTTATTACCCTCGATATAATTTTTTTAATATTATTACTATTATAGATAATAATAATAATATTATTATTATACAGTTTATTTTTACTTCAGATTAGTACTGGTACTATTTCTAAATATCAATGAAATGTAATAACCTTTTTATCAGAATATATATTGTTATTGTATGTGTATATATATATATATATATATATATATATATATATATATATATATATATATATATATATATATATATATATATATATATATATATATATATGTATGTATGAAACATTTTTTTCTTTTTGTTAATTCACCTCCCCAAGGCCCAGAAGGCCACTACAGACAAGGAGGCTACTTAATTGTGGTTATAACCCTCTCTCAACTCTATAACTCCGAAACACGAAACTTGACGAACAAGGCCGCTGCGCGGAGAAACAAGTTGAGCGCGGTACTAACAGGGACGTACTTTGCATGTGTATGTATGAAACATACACTTGCATGCATGTGTATGTTTCATACATACACACATGATATATGTGTAAATGTTTTCTTTTTAGCAATTGCATTTTTCTAAATATATGCAATGTAAAGTAAAAAAAAAATATCATTTTTCCATTAGCTAATTTAATATTAATAAATAAATTTTTTTACATTTTTTAATATTTATTTTTATAACATGATCGTTTAAAATGCACCAGAACAAAGTTATAAGAAAATAATCTGGACTTAACTTCTCAAACGAGTAAAAATACATTTTTCTACCTAAATTAAATCTAAGCAAGAACCAAAAAGTAATCAACTATAAAGAAAAGAATATTAAAGAAGTTGACAAAAAAATTTATACAGTTAGAAATTCTGAAAATTTATTTCAAAAAAGTAAAGTCGCTCTTCTACAGCAATATACCTTTCACAGAAACACAACTATACGCAACTTAATTTGATTTTAAACTTATTTTATTTGCCTAATATTTAAAAATATAATACTTGATTGTTTGATACGCCTTGTAATTTTAAACCAGCTCACACTGGCCCTAAACAAGTTCAAGATTGATAAAAAATGTCAACGAAAACTGTTTCCAGATCCTTTACGAACTTTTTTTGCACATCACAAATCTGTTGAAATTAAAATCCTAGCTGCTCGTCCAAGATTTTTAAATGACTTTCAAATCGACCATTTTTTCCTAAAAACATCAATGTGCGGTTTAAATACTTGGTAGGATAACTAGGTCATTTGTGTATATTTCTGGTTTTTAATTAAAATATTTTTGTATTACTTAATAGCTAAGAACTCTATTCAACTAAATTATTAAAATTTTGAGCTTTTATCACGTAATTAAAAACGGAAATGACAACAAATGTGAGAAGTAATAACTACGATATCAATTATGCATATAAAAATAATCTTTATCTTTGACACCTTTATTTTTTGGAAAATTATGAACTAAGTCTTTAAAAATAAGTATTGAGTATTATACTTAAGATGTGCCCAACAAATCAGCAAATTATGATGAATCTAGAGTAAAAGTGTGGGAAAAAAATTACTTCATGTGGGAACCATGTGGGAAAACACCATGTGGGAAAACACCATGTGGGAAAACACCATGTGGGAAAACACCATGTGGAATAACACCATGTGGGAAAAAAATAACTTCAAAAGAAAGTCTCAGCAATGCAATCACAGAAATAATAGCTGAACAAATTAAAATGTATATAAACTCAAGTTTTGACATAGCAAAAAGCAAATAACCTCTTAGTATATGTGGTACCTGCAGAATAACACTAAATTAGCAAGACAAAGATGTTGAAGAATGGAAAATTAGGAAGGTTTCTTTAAAATTTTGTTCTAGTAAATATTATAAGCTTTGACATAATTTATGTATACATATAATAATAAACAAAGAGAGTGATATTTCTATTCAAAATTCATAGGTAATGAAGGTGCAAATTCATTTGTTCGTATTGCAAATCAGAAATTGGAAAAGGACTGTCCCATCATTGCAAGCAAACAAAACCAGCAGAAAATCTTTAAAAAAATTTAAAGAAAACCTTACTAGAAAAAGAAAAAGACCAGGTATAAAATTCATTACTTAAAACTAAGGCAGATAATCAAAAAGCTTCAAGTTAAAAAAATATCTGCCTAGAACTTCATTCAAAAGGCAGATACAAATCACAAATTGTTTTAAAACCTGATATAGCTGAAAAAGTCAACTTTTCAAGCAAATGCTTGAATAACTTTCAGGTAAATACAGGAGTATCTTCAAATGTGATGGAGAAATTTACTAATTTTTTTAGATCCAATATAGGTAAAAAGGCTGTACCTACCTGTCACAGAGAGTAGGCATCAGAAAATACTAAATCTTAAAAAAGTTTTTATTAGGTTACACAAGATATGTTTGATGTAGAGGGTGAATCTAAAGAGAAAGCAAAGAGAACAATTTGTTCGGCAGATTCACAAGATATTGTGGATGCCATGATGATAGCTAGAGATTAATGAAAAAGTATACATTAAGGTATCATCGTGTTTTATATTTACATTAAAATTTAATTTGTTAAAAGTAATATAATTTTCAGAAGTAAATCTGCTTAATTCAGGTAATGGCTGATGGAAGCCAGGGCTTTCTAAAAATCTGTGCAACAATTTAACCAGAAAGCTATTACCCAGAGTTAAATCGTGAATTAACTGAGGATGAAACTGTTCAAAAAGTTGGAGGAACTGAGCCTTCCTAACAAAATAAGATCCTTGTATTCTGAAGGGGGTACATCTAGCGAAAACGAAAAGTTAACAGGTGTTCATAGATTAATAATGCTTTGTATAGCACCTCAATTTAAAGAATCTTATGAAAACATGAAACTGCTGTTTAATCTAACAGCATTTTCATTTTCAGGTTAGATAGGATTCCTTTTATTTTTCTAGCTGAATTTAAATTAATTTTGGTTGTTAATGGTCTGCAGACAGCCACTTCAACAAATCCATGTCTATATTGCTATGTTAAACTCCGGTCACTCCGAAGATTATTTACTCAGGAGGACGAAAATATATGTGATGTAAACTGCAATTTAGATATTTCTTTGAAATCGTTGCGAACATATGGTGATCTGAGAAAATGCTACGACAGGTAAAATTAAACAACATGTTTTAAACTATTTTATGCTTTCATTGTACTATCACCCATTTAATAATAAACATTTAATATATGCTTAATATATATTTTATTAAGTTTCAGCTATTAGGAGGAATAAAAAAAAGTCCCAAACACTATGAGTACAGTAAGCCTTTTACTTTTTAATGAACCAGATTCCATATTAGTTATATCTAAATGCCCTCTTCCTGAATTACATTTAATACAAGAATTCGTCAATCATGTCTTTTGGAAGGAAATTTTGCCACTTTTAGGCAGAAAAAAAGTCATACTATGGCCCTTAAAGTTGAAACTGATTTCAAAAAAATACCAGGTGAGAATTTGATAAAAAATTTATAGACTGCTTTTACTAATTAACATAAAAATTAGTTAATTCGTTATTTTTGTCTAGGGTGAGGTTTATGAAACATCTGTTGCCTTTTTTGCCGTTTAGTTTCATTGCTAAAAGCAATGGACAATGTTGTCAAATGTTGTTTTGGAACTAAAAATGTAACTCACAATTTATCTCATTACCTGCAACTTTTGAAAACAATGTTTCAGGCAACAGATTTATCTGAAACTCTAAAAATGCGCGTAATTCTTGAACACATTGAACAATGCCTTTGCGAACTTAAATCAGATTATGGACTAGGATTTGTATCTGAACAAGCCGGAAAGTTAATCCATACGGAATTTTTAAGGTGTTGGTCGCGATATCAAATTAATATATCACCAATATGTCGTATGGGGAGTGATTGATGAAAGCTGTTGTAGAATTTAGTTCTAGACATTTATAACATTTTTATTTTCTGTTTATTTTAATTTTATTTGTTTAAAAATAAAATTAAAATAAATAGAAAATAAACTTTTTTCCCGCTTTTTTTAACATTAGTTATGAAAATATCGATTAAAACAATTTTTTACTTCTTTTAATTCTAATTCACTTAGCAATTCTTCCGATTGGATTTAAAGTATGCAAAAGTGTGGTTTTATAGCGTATTTTAGATTTACAATAACTTTCAAAAGTATTGCAGATAGCTGAAGTAATTTATAACTAATAACAACTTTAGAACTCACAATTTTCTCTATTACCATATGTTAGATGAAAAAATATGTTTTGAAATAATGACTAAATTAAAAGTTAGTTAAAAACCGAGGACAAGCAGCTAGGATTTTAATTTCATCAGATTTGTGATGTACAAAAAAATTTCTAAAAGGATCTGCAAACAGTTTTTGTTGACATTTTTATCATATTTAATCTTGAGTTTGTTGAGGGCCATTGTGAGCTGATATAGAATTTTTCTTGGACGCAAGAATATAAAGCTTGCTGTTCTTTTTTTTTTTTAACCAGCTTAGTCTCGGTTGTATTTGTTGCTAGCTCCAACTGTATTTTCTAATTTTTAACAATCGGACACATTCCCCGAAATATTTTTAAGTAAATTTATTTTCTCTCAAATAGTTTAGAAATTTAAGTATATTACCGTGAGAAAGTGTCGAAATAAATAAATTTCCAAACCCGATTGCATTGAGTACCACACTGACGGTTATTTGATATTGTTATTAATTATATTATTTTTGTGCATAATATATATATATATATATATATATATATATATATATATATATATATATATATATATATATATATATATATATATCAAATTTATATATTATTATTAATTATATTATATATTATTATAATTAATTATTGTGGTTATTAAGTTATTTGTAATTGTTTTAACTTGAAAAGGATTAATAGCTAAATTTTGCCAAAATATTTACAAGTATGATACAATAATTCAAGTTCTTTGATACGTATTTTCGAACTGCGTCTTCGACTACTGAGCAGTAACCTTCTTTAATGACATTTTCCAAAAGAAAATTGGTTTTTGACTTTTAATTCAAATTAATCCAATCAAAATTTATCTAATTTAAATTTTCTTTTATGCTTTTTAAAACTTAAATGACTAACTTTTCCGAATGACTTCAGATTTGTATTGCACTTGAAAAACACTTATATTTCGAGAAACATTTTGATTTTTGTAATGAAACATTTTTAGATATATACTTTTTATTTTAACAGATTAGATGTTTATATATTTATGAATCATCCCAAAATCATTAATATGTTTTGTTGTATATTGAAACTTCGTTCAATTATTATAAGTTTAGGAATTATAATTGATTATATGCTGTGTTGCTTACGGAACGCAAAAAAACATTGCACTAAACCTGTTGTTTTCAGTTGAATATTTCAAGTCAAATATTTAACCTAAATAAACTGGCTTCTTAAATTAAATAATGTAGTTATTATACTGCGTAAAATTATTCAAAAGATTGTTATAGCTAATGATTTATATATCTTAAATCAAATTAGTTATCGTTACTCGCGAGGACAATTCTACGCTTTTATCAAAATGTAGTTTAGTTACCATTTATTTAGAAAGTATGACGCATGACTTTAATTTGAAATTTAAAACAAAAAAATAACACAAATAGCAATATTAATCAAAATTTTTTTAAACATATGGCAACCCAATGGTTACTTGGTTTTTGTTTGAATTTATTTACTATTTGAAATAACTTACTTGAGCGTGGAATTGCCCACTTATGTTTTTTATCATAACTTAGGTTTTTTTTTTTTTTTCTTCTGTTTAACAATAAATAATCAACATATATATATACAAGAAAAAAATAAAAATATGTCCGTAGAAACAAAGAGGACAGTAAAATCTTGTCAACAAGCACCGTTTTTGTATATACAATAAAAAAATAAAAACTGTTCTTTTTTACAGTGATCTTTATAAAATAAAGAGTTAAACAGACAGGGGCTTAAAGAAGATGAAAAAGACAATACGTCATTACAATCTTTCATAGAGCCCCTTTATACATTTTTAATAGAATATAGATATTAAATTAAAAACCTTAATGAGCATAAAACTGCTGCGCTAATCAGTAAATCAAAAAAAGATCAAATAAAATAAATACTAAAATAATTAAAATTACTTGTTGATCCCTTTAAAGCACAAATAATTCTCAAATTTTAAAAATTTCTTTTTTTATTAGAAACTTAAATGAACTTAATGACTTTGCCATACATTTGAATCCTTTTTGATAACTATTCCATATATTTGGTCCTCGATATACAATGCTATATTCACCATATGTATTAAAGTTTTGAGGCAGTTTATATGAGTTACTAATATTTGCTCTTTGATAATAGTTTTCATTTATGTTTGTTTCAAACTTGTTATTAAAGTTTGCAGGAGAGAGATTATTATTGAATCGATACATAAAAATTAAATGCTGATAGATTTTTATTTCATAAACATCCATCATTTTCATATCTTTCATTATAGGTTTGGCGTGTTCACGCTTATTTTTAGAGTAAATGATTCTGCTAGCATGTTTTTGTAGATTTTAAATCTTTTTAATTTTTGATGGTTGCGTACTTGCCCATGTTATGTTTGCATAGCTGATGAAGCAATCAATTAGTCCAAAATATATTAGTTTGAGACTTTGTTTATTGATATACTACTGTGATCAAAAAGTAAGGTGAATTTTTAATTTAAACTTCCCGCCTTATTCGAATCGTCCAATCTTTTTTATTTTTAAGTTGGTAGGAATGTCATTAACATTTGCGCCAAATTACATGTCAAACTCATAATTATTTTTTTTTGTTTACGCTTGTTTCTGAAGTACCAAAAGTGCATTCGGCGATTTTCACGATGTCTAATTTTGTTGAGCAAAGAAGTGCTATTAAATTTTGTTTGCAGAATGATATTTCTGCTGCTGAAACGTATCGAATGTTGCAAAAGGCCTTCGGTGAAGAGACTATGTCTCAAAAAAATGTTTACAAGTGGTACAAAGACTTCAAAGAAGGCCGAGAACGTGTTAATGACTTGGAACGCTCCGGACGACCATCGACTTCGATTGATGATTGCCACATCAACAAATTCAAAGAATTGGTGCTTGCAAATCGTCGGTTAACCATTCGAGACCTTGTTGACATGGTTGGAATATCATTTGGGTCGGTGCAAGCAATTTTGAAGGATCATTTGGGCCTCAGAAGACTCAAATCACGTTTGGTGCCGAAATTTCTCAATTTCTTTGAAAAAGAGCGTCGCGTTAAAACGTGTGAAGCAATGCTTTCTGATTATCAAGACGTCTACAAACAAAATATTACTGGCGATGAGACTTGGGTCTACGCATACGACCCTGAAACAACCGACCAATCGAGTGAATACCGTGAAAAAGGCGAGCCGAGACCGAAGCAACCACGTCAAAGTTGCTCAAAAATCAAGGTCATGTTGACTGTTTTCTTTGATTATTGTGGTGTCGTGCACTACGAATTCCTTCCAACTGGCCAAACTGTCAACAAGGAATATTATTTTAAGCGTTATGCGACGTTTGCGTGAAGCTATTCGCTAAAAGAGACCGGAATTATGGGCCAATAACTCTTGGATTTTGCACCACGATAATGCGCCTTCGCACACAGCACTGGTTCTTCGTGAGTTTTTTGCCAAAAACTCTACCCATGTTGCTCCACAACCACCGTATTCGCCCGACTTAGCACCGTGTGACTTCTGGCTGTTCCCAAAGCTCAAGAGACCACTCCGGGGAAATCGTTTTGAGTCCATTGAAGAGATCCAACGTGAGTCGGCACGCGCATTGAAGGCTATCCCTACCGAGGACTTTTTGGCATGCTTCGAAGACTGGAAAAAACGTTGGCAAAAGTGCATTGGGGCCGGGGGGGGGATTATTTTGAGAGGGACGATACTGATTTGGAAGAATAAATAAAGTTTTTTCATTTTATAAAAAAATTCACCTTACTTTTTGATCACAGTAGTATGAGTGAACTCGATACATCATACCAATTATATTAGTGATTTTAGATTGAATATATCTTATTTGAGGAAGCCAGGATAAATTCTCATCAAAAAAAATTCCTAAGAATCTAATACTGGGTTGTTTTTTAATTAAGTTATCATCTAAGATAAGGTCAGGCAACTTAAGAAGAAGGTTTTCTTCTTGTGTTTTTTTATGGAATAATATGTAACTTGTTTTCTCTGAGTTAAGTGAGAGTTTGTTAGCCCTAAACCAATTATTTACTTTATTTAGTTCAATATTCATATCTAAGTATAATTTCTTGATATCATTGTTAGTAAGAAATATATTTGTATCATCAGCTAACATGACTGAATTAAGTTATAAAGATGCATTGCAAAAATCATTTATATAAATTAAAAATAGGAGTGGACCAAGGATAGATATTTGGGGGACTCCACATTAAAACATTTAAAACTCCAGATTGTATATTACACACGTATTGTTTTTTATTGGTAAGATAACTTTTAATCCAATTGTAAGTTTTATTAATTATACCATAGTGCTTTAGTTTATCTAATATGATGCAATGGTCAACTGTGTCAAAAGCTTTTGATAAGTAAATAAATACTCCTAGAGTAAATTTGTTCTATTTAAAACCATCAGTTATTTGATTAACTAATTCAATGATTGCATGCTCTGTTGAGAGGTTTTTTTGAAATCCAAATTGATTTGGGTAAAATAATTTGTTTTTAGTGAGGTGATTATAGATTCTATTATAAGTTACTCGTTCGAAAAGTTTTGAAAATACAGAAAGTATTGATATAGGTCTATAATTGGTTATGTCTGAATGTTCATTGCATTTAAAAATAGGAATTACTTTTGCTAATTTAAGTACATCAGGGAAAATCCCCGATAATATTGATAGCTTAAGTATATGGATCAGAGGTCTGCTTAAACTGATTTTATTGAAGATAACTAAATCGCTAGTTATTTTATCAAACCCTGGTGCTTTCTTTTTTTTTAAAGAGGAAAAGGCTTCTTCAAATTCTTTATAGTTGAATTCATTATCATACATGATAATGAATTCAACTTTAGCGTTTGCGGGTTTTAGGTAGTTTTTAAATAAATCAGATGTTGGAGTTATTTTATTAACGAGATTAGGACCAATATTTATAAAATATTTGTTAAATTCTTCCGAGATTTGTTTTTTTACAGAATATGTCAGTGTTGTTAATATTAATTCTTTTTGGTAAAGAAGTTGAACTTATTTTTTTACTTTCCCATTACCTCATTAATGATGGACCACGTTTTCTTATTATCAGATTTGCATTTAATGATTTGATTACTGTAGTATTTATTTTTAGCCTTTTTGATAAGATTTTGGTAAAAATATTTATAATTTTTGTAGTTTATCTCATTTTCAGTGTTTTTATTTTTTTTAAATTTATTATAGAGTTTTTGCTTCTTTTTTGAGCATTTTATCAGTGATTTATCCATCCACGGATTGGCAACTACTTTTGTCTTAATTTGTATGCTCTCTTGAGGACAGGTTTCATTAAAACAATCTAGGAATATATCTAAAAAATTATTAAAAGCTTCGTTAGTGTCATGACATCTATACACGTTGAACCACGTTTCTTGTTTTAGTCTAATCGATAATTCATTAGTATTAATTGTTTTAAGATTGCGTTTTTTCAAATTTATAACTTTTGGTTCACAATCAGACATGGCTTTTAAATACTTGCTTTTATAAATATCGGAAAGTGATCGCTAATATCAGTCATAAATATCCCGGTTTCAAATTCCATTTCCAGGTAATTATTAATTAAAATATTGTCTATTGCCGTTGCCGAGGTTTTTGACACTCTTGTTGGCTTATTAATTGCTGACAAGACATTAAAATTAAGAAGCATATCAAAAAAGGATTTTGTTTTTGGAGACTTTGAATAAGTTAGAGCACCAACGTTCATGTCTCCAATAACGTATAAAGTTTCAATCGTATTTTTGATAAAAGTTTGAAATGGTTTGAATTTGCCGCTTGGTGGACGATAAACGCATCCAATTAAAATATTTCGAAATTTTTTATTTACAATTTCAATGAAAAGGCTTTCATAATTATCGTTTGAGAAGCATAGTATGTTTTTTACCTTAAAATCATGCTTTTTTGAGACATAAAGCCCTAACCCTCCACCTTTTTTCCACTTCCTCTTGTTTGACTAATAAGTTTATAAGATAGCAAATTAAAAGTAGAATTTAATTCAAGAGAATTTTCAAAATCATGCCAAGTCTTTGAAAGAGCTATGACGTCGAACGTGTAATTTATAATATTTAAAAATTATTTTAGTTTCTCAAAGTTTTGCTGCATGCTTCTAATGTTTATATGCAAAACTGAAAAAGAAAAAGATCGTTTATTATTTTAAAATCAAAAGGATCAATATATGGTGTGTCAATTAAGCTCATTTGGGTTTCTTGAAAAATATTTATATTTTCTTCAGACAGGTTATTTAAAAAGTTACCATCAAAAGAATTTAAATTTTCAAAATGCGTAGCCATTTTTAACGAATAATTCAAAAGATCAAATAAAATATCCATAGATAAAAAACAACGAATTAAATCAAAACTTTAAAAAAATCTGACTCGTTTCTGTGCACCAAACAACCAGCTGCGCTGTGGTCAGTTTCTTCATTTCCGTGCGTTGAATTAACAATTACTTTGTGGATGTTTTCTTTAAATTCGTGAACAATAAGTTTATTGTACACGACTTTAGCGTAATGAACATTTTGTCGATGAAGCTTGGCCTGCTCAAAAAGTTCTTTTCGTATTTTTCGAGTCGTAAAACTATAATCTTCATTTATAAAGATATTGCTCCCTTTTAATTTTATTGCTTTTTCTAAGGTTTCAATATAGTTAAAAAAATATTATTTTGAGGTACATAACAGAATCAATAACTCAATTTTTTCAAAAAGCAGAGAACAAAATTATTCTAACCTCGCGATTTGTATAAGTGTTTTTTTTGTTTTGGTTTTTTTTAAATAGAGGTGGTGAGAGTTTAAACCTTGCGGTTTTTATGGCACACTGTGACCAACCAATTTAATTAAGTATAACTGGTTAAATAAAAAATCCCCTCCGATGCACAGCGGGACAGAGTGTGCCAAAATACCAAAAAATCAATATCAGCATTGCACGGTGAAAATTTGTCATAATGGTGAAGACATGTTCATTAGAGGAAATATCTAGTTAAAAAGACATTAAATATTAATTTAAGCGTAATTTTATGTATAAAGCGTTAATTTGACATGTGTTCCAAAACTCTATTTAGCATTTTTTATTTATCAACTTTCTTACGCTACTATTGTTTTAAATTAACTTTATTGACTTTCATTTTAAACTATATTATTTTAATTAAGAATGTTTTTTTTGCTCAGGCTTTTAAAAATAATTTAATGTAAATGTAATCATTAGTTTTTATGCATCGAAAACAGACAGTTTTCGATATTTTTTTTGCTACTAACCTTTACTATTAGATATCAGATAAACTATCATCCAATATCCTCCAAACATTTGACTATGTAAATCTCATGCTAAATGTATGTAAATAGCCATGCATCATAAATATTTTGCTACTTTTTGCAATAAAAAAAGTTATAACAAAAGATTGGTCTTCGGTTAATGGTTAGTTGATGAGAAATACTGAACATGTAAAAAAGATGCTTTGTACACAAAGAATACCTACAAAATCTTTCATTACTGTTATAATATATAAGTTTTGTAAATATAAATCTAAAAAAGTTATTTTATGACAAATACATGCATCGTAAAGTAATATTTTTAATGTTTACACTGATGAAGTCTTGTCCATTAAAAATATTTCGTATTTTTCACCAAAATAATTTTTTTAATATATTTTTTTTTATATTATATAATTGTATGTTTATTACTTTATTTATGCATTTTATATATAAATATAGCTATTCTAATAAAAAAAACTACGAAAATAATTTTGGCACAAAAAACTCGATTTTGCCACACTGTGCGATGCACAGTGGACCAAAATCATTATTAGCTGAACAAAAGTAATAACTTTTAAAACATTACTTAGATTTTCCCCATAATTGCCAGGTTAAGTATATTTCATATTACGAATTTAATCGTGCCATTATATTGTTTATTTAGTTGCTACGGATACCTATATTTCATAGCAACAGTGCAATTGGCATAGTTACCTAAATCAAGAGACTTTCTTAAAATCTCAAATTTTAAAATCTCAAAGCTTAACTGATATTAACGTTGCAATGCTATTTTATGTATTTGAATGATAACAGAAACAAAATAATACTAATTTTCTTTTTTTAAGAAACTCTTGCTTAACTCAAAAATTCTTTAAAAGATGAAATAAAAACTTTGAAAACAATCTTAACTCTAAAAGTTTATAGATACAGTTAAAAAAATTCGAACTAATTGTATCTATGCAGTTCAATTGTTCTTAGCGAGCAAATAAAAATCAACAAGCGTTCATACAATTAGAGCTATAGAATACTTTATAAAGTATATGTAAGAATACAAATAAATTTGTATATTCACAAAAACATTTATTTACATAACATCCATTATTTTATTATATAAATAATAAATACTAATTAAGTAAACAACATCTTGAATACCAACAAAAATTAAAACTATGCAAAGGCAATTTATAGTTAGTCAAAATTTGGAACCTCTTTGAGCACATCAAGAACGCCAATTAAAAGAGCGTTACTCCTAGGATAATATGATTTTCTCAAACTTTTTACATTTTTTTCTTTATAACTTGTTTGTGGTGACAATGTTTACTTGTAAGTCTTTACTTAGAAATTACTTATCAAAGAGTCAGAAGAACACATTAGTCGCCTTGATAAATTTTAATTTTTTTTTGACCGCAAACATTTTCTGGAAAATGATTCATGAAACTTCTTAAAGTATTTTATTTTGAGCTTCTATAGTAAGTGAAAATGCATACAGGAAATTTACTAAACACCAAAATACTAGTATTGCAGTCTTTAAATATGATAAAAATACAATACCAAAATTTAAAAAGCTTAAATAAAGTTTGTCATAAAATAGGAAAGCGATATATATAAGCAGTTGCTTTTGCTTATCTATATTGTTTTCATACTTTCTATTGAACTGTTTATTAAACTAATATGACCCAGGCCGTAAGTATTATCTTACAATTATGTTTGCAAGATTGGTGTCTTTTAGCTTCATTTCAATTGCATTAAAAGCTTCCATGGTGTCCATCGGAAATATTAACCCATCTGGTAACCGGCAAAGCATGCACCATTGCATTGCCTTGAGTAAGCATAGCGTTTAACATATTGGTATGGATAGCCTGAGTTTGCTGAATATTCACACACACTTTCAGCAACTGTACTACCAATCCATGCATTGTTTGATCTTTGTATAGTGTAAACAGTTACATACATTATCATATATATCATTAATTAATTCTGAAAAAATCCAAATAATCAACAATCAATAATCACTTACTAATTATGTTAATGCAAGATAATGCTTCCTAATGTTTTGTACTGTTACAATATCTAAAATAGCGTTGACTGTACTTTAATGCCATAAATCAAAAATAATGAAAATCAAAGTACCAACAGCTGATTCAGCTATAGATCAAATGCAATAAAAAATATGCAAGGTACGCATCCATTATTTAAACTATGTAAATCACCAATATTTGGATCAGGTGATGTTGTTGTTACCGTCCTTGACAAATTATATGTTGCCGTGTATGATAAAAGAGGACATTGGGCTGGTGTCATTAATGTTGCCAGTCAAGAGATGAAAATGGTGTTTCAGAACATATTTGCATAATTGGTGAAGTTGATATCAACGTTGGTGAACTTGGTGTCGTCACAGACAATGGTATAGAAAATAAAGGGGGAAGAATTTGGGTTCTGGCACTTGGTTGAGTATTACCAGCTGATTTTTTTTTTCAATTTCAGATTCAAAATCTGAAGAAATTTTTCTTGTTACAATCCTAAACAATAAATGTAGTTATCACCAAATTTCTTCTAAAATAATTTGAAAACATTTGAAATAATTCAATTTAAAATTATTAAATTAAACACTAATACATTTAACACTAATACAATTATTGAGCGGACAGTATTAAACCTTTTTCGCCTAATAGGGACATCTTTTTTTTCAGCCTCCTGTTCCGTAAAATTTAAATCAGAATAATCTTCTGTATATTGTAACTTTTCTCAAGCTCTTGTGTAAGTTGCTGAATAAATTAAAATAATGATTAATACGTATAAAGTAATACTTATTGGCCTGGCCATGACATTAACTGATCCAATATTGGGGCTTTAAAATAACTCAATAAATCACAAACATTTATAATTAACATAGGAAATAATCCCAAAACAATAACATGTCCCATACTCGCTTTTCCCAAGACAATAATTTGGAATTCATCCCATTGAGCATCAGGTGCCGCTCTATCTTTTGCCATCCTTTGTGCTTTTTTTGTTAATTTTTTTATTCATTATTTTTTATGAGGCCACAAATGAAACTCTTCTTCGTCAGAAACAAACCAATTTGTAGAAATAATTTCTACTTAATTTATCTCATAAAATTCTATAATAGCATACACCATAACTTTTTTAAAGTAAAATATTTGAACTAAAAACAAAATTGTTTATAGATAAGTATATAATATTTAAAGTTACTTTTAAACTAAAAGTAACTTTAAATTTGTCTAAATTAGATTAAATTTTTAAATTTAAAACAATTTACAAGACAAATTTAACCAATAGTATCCAAAAATAGAAGGTGAAACAACTAGGCAATAATTTTGCTGTTTTTAAAATTGGTTAAAAGTTTATATTGATCTACTCAAATTGCTTATTCTTTTAAATGTTAATTTAAACCAGTTAATTGATGTGTTAAAAAAAATAAGGTAAAAAAACTATAACATAAACTGATAATTAAAAAGAATTATATGCTTAAAACAAGTCATGTGTGTTATATGTTATATGGTGTTTTGACTATATATTTGAAACCAATGTATTATTTGTCTGGATTTTCAAATTTCAACTATAATAAAATAGTGGAAAGTTTGCATATACATAATATAATAATCTATGTATATACACAAAATTATTATTGTATATTGTAGTCATCACTGCTTAATGAACTTGAGATTGACTCATTATCAGAACCATTGCTAAATTCTGAAAAGTCATTGTAAACAAAATCATTATTTTAAGTTGAACAAGCTTGTTTAACTTCAAATAATGATTTTGTACAGAAATGTAAAGAAATGGTACAGAAACTAAACATGTACAGAAATTTCATCATATGAAGCTAGCTTCACATTTCAAATTTCATCATATGAAACTAGCTTCATATGATGGAATTTCTGTACATGCATTTGTAAATGCATGTTGCAAATCGATTTCCCTTATTTTATCGTCCCAATTAGAGGATGTAATATTGTATTGCATTAATATATTAATGCAATACAATATTGTGCTTTTAAGAAACATAAGTATTCTTTTTAAGAAAAATAGCTATTTTTACAAACATGGAAAGATGTTTAAGAACACAGCGCCATAAAGTACAAAAAATTGTTAGCACAATGCTAACTAATTTACTAATTCAAGATAATTTAATGAATGAAGAAGTGAGAGTAAACAATGTAGGGATGTTACAAAAAAATTTAAAATATTTAAAAACTTAAATTAAATATAATATTTTTAAGAGTGAGAAAATTTGCATAATAATTCTTTTGAAATTTTTAAAAACTAATACAAATTTAAAAAGTTATTAGTGTTTTAGTGTCTTAAAAAGGCCTTTTTTTATTGATCACACAATTTATTGTAAAATCGGAACCTATATTTAGTTCCGATTTTACATTGAATTGTGTGATCAAATTTTTTTTTATAACAAAAATAACCGTAACTTATTTATATCTTCACAATACTGAATTTTTTTTTTGATTTAAAAAAAATAAATCATTACTGCTTTATTAAACTAAAATTGCAAATATATAAACACCACAATCACTGTAATACTTGATAACAACCACCATCACTGTAAATACTTATAACGAGACTAATACAACGTTTTATATACAACCGCACACTTTTAAAAACATTTTTTTAAAAAGTTTATCTTTAAAATTACCGCTTAAAATTAATTTTCTTATAAATTATATGCAACCTGTAGAAATTTCTATTGCGTAAACTTAACATTAATGGAAAAATATGTATATTTATTTATCAAATATTACAACCGATATTTCACACTCGTGATTAAGTTTCACGCGGATAATATTTATTTGGCAGCGACGTACTTTGCGTAAAAAATTTTAATATTGCATACTGTATAAATATTGTAATATTTTCATAAAACCCTCATTCTTTTAACAAGATATCTAACGTTTCTTAAACGTTAAATAAATAAACTTTCGTTCACATAAACTGTAATTGGTGGCCGTTTAGTGGGAGTTTAACTGATTTAGCTAGATCTCTCTATCTATGTAGTCCACGTGTATATATATATATATATATATATATATATATATATATATATATATATATATATATATATATATATATATATATCAATTCTAAATTTATTAAGTTCGTTTTAGATCAATTTTATGTCATACTAAAAACTTTGTAACCTGAACAACGGAACACTTCGCCTAGAGGACGAGGGGAAAATTCCTGATATGCCGACTAGGAAAAAAAAAAGACTCTTAAGGGTTAGGATTTTACTTAAAATTATTTTACCCGTTAATAAACAGCTTTGTCTTATTGTTGTCAATTGTTTAAGAATATCAAATTTAGGATAAAGTTGAGGGGAAAAATAGTGGAGTAAAATAAGACTAACTTTGTGAAAAATAACAATACTTAAATTTGTGAAGATTGTCTATTTAAAAAAAGGATTAAAAAAAAAAAAAAAAATATTTTTAGGTATATGAAGATGCTAAAACATTCAGGTTCATATCTAAAATAATGTTTATATCTAAGATAATGTAATAAGATTGTATTTTCATTTCTTTTATGCTCCAATCGTTGAACGCCAGCTTGATCAGTTTTTCATCCTGAAAAATATAACTTTTTATATAAACAATGAGTGGTGTGAATGTTCACACTACTATACGAAATAAATATTATATTTTAAAAACCATGATCGTTTGAGCATAGAAAAAAAAGCTTATATAAAACAAGGAGCATTTTCTAATTGTCTTAACTTCTAAACCCTATTAAACCCTTTTAGAGCTTAATTTGAGATCTGTTCTAAAATTTTTGTCAAAAGATATTAAAAAAATTTTAATAATTTTTTAGAATGAGATTGAGGCACGTTTTTATTTTAGGGGATAGTTAACAAATTAGGTAATCTAATATTAGCCCCTTCCCCCCTCCCCCCCCCCCCCCCCACCCTGTAATCAAGCAAAACTATTTAGAAGACATCACAACCCACCCACCCTCTTTCGCCAAACAATATAAAATTTATTTCATAACTAACTTACTCTAACAATTTAAGCATTAAATAACTTGTAAATATTAGATTTTGAATAACTAGAAAGACAAAAAAAACTTTTTACACTTATACTTGCTGATGTCATTATACCGAGCCCCCCTTCCATCCCCTTCCCCCCAAAAAATACCCCATCACTTTCACTATCCATATCCTTAATTATATAAAATGTGAATTATCCTTTAGCTACATCCTCTGTAGTTTTTTCAGAAGGTAAGATATTATCTCACTTATTTCAGACAACTTATGTCTCTAATTGCATCCCTGTAATTTTTTCAAAAGAAAAGATAAGATATTATTTATTACAACTTATGTCTCTTATCTTACTTTGATCTAACAGCGGAAAACGACTAACAAAAATTAACAAAAGTATAAGTATTAAACAAGAGAAAAAAAATAATGTTATTTAAAAAATAATCTTACTTAGCAGTCAATTAGTTAGCAAATACCAAATCTTTGCTAAGGAGATCTACAACTAAAGTAAATTTCAAAATGTAAAAATCTTCTGCCAGATTATAATCAAGCTTCACTAGTCCAGTAAGCAATGACATAAAAGGGCTATTTTTTCTTTTTATTTTTTCAATTTTTTTGTTGCAAATAGTTGCCTGACAAGTATCATCATCACTCCAAGTGTGAAAAATCTTTTGACCAATTACTTTACCTTCTAAAATATCTAGAATATCTTGTTTGGTCAATGGATCAAGCTCAGGAAATTCTACACCTAGATTTTGTCTAGTTAGATTTTTCACTTTTTTCTCTAATTTTTTTCTATCTGAAATTTGTTTTTTACTTATGTTTTGGTTTGCTCTATTTATCATTTCTTTACGCAATATTAAGTACTGACTAAAATTTTGCTGCCTTTTCTTTCTTCCATATGAAATTGCAAAATTTATTATTTGTTCCAGTTCAGTTTTATTGCATGAATCAATAAAAGGAAGAACATTGCTTTTTTGTGCTCGTATTCGAGATGACAAATAGCACAAAGTAGCATTAGGGGAACATTTTTTAGCAGCACTAAATATGCCCATCACCTCCTCTGCATCAATGTTATTCACTCTAGCAGATCTTGTTTCAATCAAAAGATCTTTTATTATTTCCATTTTGAAATAACGTTTATATTGTCTGTGAAGAACATCCACACAACAAGTTAGAAATGTAGACATTTGTCTACAGAACATTTCTTCATTTAATGGTTTTTTTCTTAATGAAAGAAGCATGCTATTATTTGGTAATTCTTCTCCAAAAAAATCATTTGCACAAGTTTACAAATCTAATCGGACCATAGTATATTTTTTTTAAACATTAACAACAGTTTAAGCTATATTAATTCCATATAGATGATGAACTTGATTTTCTACAGAGGTATAAAATTTCTTCATCCAAGGAACAGTGAATAATTTACCCAAATTTCCAAGAACTTGAAGTTCTGATAAGGCAATGTCAGTTAAGAAATCTTCCCATAGACTCGTTTGTAAGCCACCACATTTACCTGTACCAATGGCTAAAAACTTTTTAAAAGTTTCATGATATGCAAAATAAACTCCAGCCAAGTGAAATAAGATATGCAGACGATTTCTACGATATCTTGAAATCAAACCCCATGAAAAACCTTCATATTCTAAGAATAAAGAAAAGCCTTTAGGATCACCTTTTCCATTTAAAAACCTCATCTTGTTCATTTGTAAAATAGTTTTACCTGCAAGACAATTATTTCCAAAAAGTTTTCCAGAAGCACTTTCTAATTTTTTTAGTGTTAAACAACACATAGTAGAAAAGGTTTCTAAAGGATGTAGATGACAATTAAGCTCATTTAATGATTTATTCCATGATTCATTCAACAATTCAACAGTTGCATGATTTACTTTTACTCTATTAGTCATTGTATTAACAATATTGCTAATCATTGCTTTACAAGTTTCTTGATAGTTTGCACTGTTAAACTCTGATAAAACAAGAGCGAAATGGTCCACCCTATTAATTAAATGTTGATAGTAGTCAATAGCAGTACCACCTGCCAACTGGTCAACAGCCATAACAAAACACTCATATTGTGTAGTAAAATGTACAGAATTAATATGGATACCCTTTTGTGTGGTGGAATCAAAGCCAAATGTAACATTATTATTAGATAATAATTTTTCTGATACTTGATAGTCAGTTATTATTCCTAACTTCCTTAACATTAATTCAACTGTACTGCAACAAGGCACTGATTTAAACATAAAACCAAATCTTTGAGAAAAGTTTTCTAAGATAATTTGAATGTTTTTTGTTGGCACTTGATTAACAATTGCATCATAAACAAACAGCCTTAATTTGAATGGGTATTATTTGTTGATGCAATTGTTTAACATTTTGGAGCTCAGAGTGTTTTGCTCGTTTTGCTTCATTTTTCAAATAATTGCATTTTTTTCGTAACATTTTAATGATTTTTCTCAACCGGTATTCTGGATCATACTTATGCTTTTTAAGCTTGAGTATCTGTACCTCTTTTCGCTTCAACTTTTATTTTTGTAACAGACTTTTTAGGTTGTTTATACTTTCAGTATTTTTTTGTTCATAAAAACTCATCACTGATGGCTTTATGCAACCTTAATCTAAGAGATGCACACGATGCACAATTAGTGGTAGAAGGTTCAAAATTTACAGGAAAGCAACCATTATTGTCATCATAAAGTTTATCTGAAGTCCCTCGCAAAGCTACATTTTGGGGCCCATGAAATTTTATAATGGAAAAAAATCGCTCTAAGACATGCCGCCAGTGTTTTGTAGTTTCGTCCATTTGTCTCTGCTAAACTGCATCAATTGAAGATGATCCTTTGAACCTTTTAATAAGATCATGCCAGGTCATATAACAATTAAAATGATCTAAACTTGTCTCGTGAGCATTCAATCTGTTATTTAAGTTTTTCCATTTTGATACGCCTTCACCAAAAACCTCAGTAATCTTTTTAGAAAAGAGCTTGCAACAGAACCAAAAGGCAGCCTTTTGCTTTAGAATTTTTTTAGCCTTAAGAACAAACTAGCCACTCACGTTTATACTTTTGCTCATTTGGTAGCTTCCGAAAATAATGACTTATATTGAATCTTCGTTTTCTTCCTTCTTGACTAGTGAAAGGAAAGTCAAAATCCGCTATTTGAATAGGACCAATTAGATCTGTCAATGACACAGTATTTTTAGGCCAGCTTCCAACATCCAAGTAATTATCGGAGATTTCTGGTTCAACTGCGCATGTTGTAGACTCAATGACGGCGTCCATTTGGTTGCTTGCTTCAGAATGATTACAATTGAGATCATTTTGGCTAGTTGATGGCTCACACTGTAATCAAATTTTTAAATTTTACTCAAATTTTTAATGATATTCTAGTCAAATTTAATATATGATGAATTGTTAAATGTTTAATTTTCTTACCTGAATGTTTTGAATACGTTTGGAATTAATAGATGGTACTGACACAACTTCTGAGCAAGTTTTTAAATACTTTTCCAAACTTCCCTTATACTTTGACAGGAAAATATCTTTTACTTGTTTTCTTTTTAGGTTTTGAGCTCCTAATAATTTTTTCTTTCCTAACATGATGGTTGTTTTTATATCCTCTTTTGAAACATTTTCTTGTTCACTTAAATTTGTAGAGTAAAAAATGTAACATGCATTGAATTGAGTTAGCTTCATTAGGGGTCGTCCATAAAGTACGTACGCCAAAAATTTTGAAATTTGACCCCCCCCTCCCCCCTGTTGCCATGCGTACTTTTATGTCCCCACCCCCCTTAAAAGTACGTACGTTTCTCAAATACCCCCCCCCCCCCCTCAAATATCCCCCCTCCCATCCCTCCTGTTTTTTTTTTCTTAATTAAAAAGTTTAATTAAAAAAAAAAAAGACGGAGGGTACCTTAGATACTTTATACTACCCCAAAGCTTTTTGCTTACGCATTTTAAAAACGTCTTTAAGTATAAATGCAAATAATAATTTAAATAAATTTAAAATATCAAATGTAAGTGTGTACTTGGGCGAAAGGTTTATGCGGCGGCAGTAGTCGACGGAGATCCAGGTTCGATCATCGGTGAAATCTAGGAAAACTTTTTTTGTTTTTTTAACGAATCAAATGTAAATAAACTATACTTAAGGTGGACGTTTTTTTCAGGCACCCCTCTTTAGTAAGTAAAAAACGAGTCTAAGGTGAGATCAGTAATATTGAAAACAAAGGGTAAAACCCAGTGGGAGGGAGCAACAGCAAATTTTGTGCCCTTTTGCTATTTTAAGAAACTTTTTATTTTAGCAAAACCTAGCGGTCTTTGAGACGCCATTGACACGTTTTTTTTGGGGTGACTCCGTCCCATCAACCACGGCCCTCAGGTCTTACTCAGGGCCAGTATATAAGGGCGGCCATGTGTGCATGGGCCCCCTCAGGATTTTTTGATGTTTTGATTTTTGCTGATAGAACACTTTCACACAACGTGCAAACTTAAGTTTGTTAATATGCCAAATGAGGTGGCCTTGCAAAAAATTTGGATGGCGGAGGCCATCCAAATTTTTTTCCAAATCTAAAAGTTATAACCATGCAAAATTTACACCCCTCTCATTTTGGGGGTCGGGAGGGTAAGCGTTTTAAGGCTTTTTGTTCACAGGCCTCCGCCATCCCGATATTTTGCAAGGCCTCCTCATTTGGCATAGGTATAAACAAACTTAAGTTATGAGTTTGCACGATGTGTGAAAGTGTCCTATCTGGAACATCAAAAAATTCTGAGGGCGCCCATACGTGTGTGTGCATAGAGGAAAACTATACCCTCTACTTCATATACCATACATCTTTTTATGTTGGCAAACTAGAATCTTTAGTCAGAATGTAACTTTTCTATTGATTAGCTGGTTAATTGTGATAAATTAGAAAATCGAAGTACGTACTTTTAAATTGAACCCTCCCCCCCCCCCTCCCATACGCTTTCGTACGCTTTTTGAAGACCCCCCCCCCCCTCCCCCTATGAGCGTACGTACTTTATGGACGACCCCTTAACAAAAACTTGTTTAATGTGGATTATACCAGTAGTACTGTATAAACTGGTTTTTTAGAGTTCCCACAATTATGGAAAAATTTCTTGAAAAAAAATTTTTATAAAATTGAAATCTTAATCTAAAAACTATTTTATTTTTAATTTATATTTATTTTAAATTTTTTTTGTTTTTGAATTTTCTTTTTTTTTCCCTTTGAAGCGGCGTCTGTGGCCAAGTGGTGCTTGGCCACGCTGTTGAGCCGGCCCTGTTTATATATTTATCTTAAATTTAAATAAAACAATAATAATAAATATTTTCTACTTTTGTTAATAAAAACATTAAATTTTACAATATGATATATTTTTTGAAAAACTATGAATAAAATAATTAATTATATTAGTTCCGCTAACTTAGTTGTCCTCCATAATGGCAGAATTGAAATCAAAACAACTCTAAATTATTTCGTGACGTCGAGCTAGGAACGGTGGATTTAAACATCCCAGTGAAAAAGCGCACATGGGATACGCGTGGATTTTTTCCACATGTAACCCATGTGGGGATTATTATTTTGTCCCATGTGGGTTTCATATGGTAAATCCCACATGGATTCCATATGGTAAATCCCATATGGGATACGTGTGGGTTTTTACCATATGTAACCCATATGGGGATTATTATTTTGTCCCATGTGGGTTTCATATGGTAAATCCCACATGGATTTTATGTGGTAAATCCTACATGGGATATAGGTGGAAAATACTACATGTTATAGATCTTAAATGCCACATATTTTAATCCAAATGGTATAAAAGTAGTCAATACTAGACAAATGAAAGTCCGAATGCTTCTATGATAATTTTTTTAATTTAAAAATTACTTAAATAGCAATTTAAAACTAATCATCGAAGCTTTCAGAGAGGCTTAACTTAATCTGGTATTTGCTACTTTATTCCATTTGGTATTCAAAACGTGTAGCATTTTTGATCTTTTACATCGACTGTATAGAGCACAAACGTAGTATGTCCACATTTTTATGAAATCTATGTTTTACTATATTCTTATTGGCAGTAACATAAGCTTGTAGAGGACATTTGTAATATGTCCACAAGTGATATCCATCACTAGATATAACACAAAACACAAGTGTAATATCTTGATTTTAGCAAATATTTTGAAAATTGAAATCCCTTTTTCTCCGTATTTTGGCTTTTGGACATACTACGTTTGTGCTCTATACAGTCGACATGTGATGTTTTCCACCTATAACCTATGTGGGATTTACCTTAAACTATTATGACGAAATTTTATAAAATTAAAAAACGTGTTGCAAAAATAAATGCTATTAATCAAAAATGAATATTAAAAATATTATTTTTTCTTTTGCGATTTACGCGCCGTTTTTTGTCAATCGAATTAATTAAATCGCTTCGGCTTGTATAATACCAAGGTTTTTAGTTAGTATCTTCTAACTTTCTTCAAATATTTTCTAAAAAAAAAAATATAAACACAAACATATATAAATATAAATAAATAAATAAATATATATATATATATATATATATATATATATATATATATATATATATATATATATATATATATATATATATATATATATATATATAGAGAGAGAGAGAGAGAGAGAGAGAGAGAGAGAGAGAGAGAGAGAGAGAGAGAGAGAGAGAGAGAGAGCAAATTTAACAAGGAACCTTATTAGTCGAGCAATTTTAATTATTAGCCAGGTTGAAGTCATTAATGACTACAATATTTCACAAATAATTATTTCGTAATTTATTACTTACAATGACTAACGTATTATGGGTAATTGAACACATATTATGCATAATGAGCTAGAACCAATGAGGAGAATCCTGAAAAAAAGTGATCAATTAGGATAAGTAGTTAAACAAAAAAAACAAAAACAAAAATGTAAAAACCTACTTTTTCAATGATGTAAACATTGGGTGCAATAGCCACTGGATGCAAAAGTATCTTTACTTTTTCGTCACACACACGGCCTTCTATAATAACAGGCCTTGACATCGCGCAAAATGCCTTAAAAACTGAAGGCCGATTAAACTTTCACTTTTACTTATATTGATATATTTTTATATTAGGTAGGGTGTAATGGCAGTCTATGTTTTCTTAGAATAATCTCTAGTAAAGACGGAAATATAAAAAGAAAACCAAAAAATTGTTAAAAGATAATCATGCTTTTCGTATTTCAAATTTCATTAAGAATATTTATGTAATATTAAATAGTATCAATAACAAGCAGAACCATAACAAAGTATATATCTATATATTAAAAAGATAACTGCATTTTTAATTTTTTTTGCTAAAAATGGTAACAATAAAAATCACCAACAATAAAAAACACCAACAAAGTTGGTGTTTTTTTTTGTTGAAGTTGATTCAAGTTGAATCAACTTGAAACAAGTTGAATCAACTTTTTATTGTTGAAGTTGATTCAACTTTTTTTTTGCTTGAAGTTGATTCAAGCAAAAAAAAAGTTTTATCAATATATCTCAACAGGGTTAAAGTCCTTATACTTGGCAACTTGTAGTCAATACACAAATAATCATATAAACTTCGTCGCATAGCAAAATACACATATGCTCTACATATAATATCTGAAGTATATAAAACTTCACCAACATTAACTTTTTTCATAGCATTAAGGTGTTCGAATAGAATATTTGACTGAAGCGAACTTTCTTTATTTTTTAAAAATCTAACTGCTTCAAATAAAGCTAATTTTGTTTTTATTAACTTTAATTTGTTCACAGCTAAATATGAAATATTACAAGTTGTGCCATTATACTAAAATAAATAATGGAACACCAAGTTTGTACATTTTTGATTGTATGTGCAAACTTTTTTTATTAAGCTGGAAAACAATAACATTGTTATTATCACTTAACAAAGATTGAATATCGTCAAATATAAGTTCATCCTCTTTTAGAAAATCATTTAACTCATCTGGTAAAATGCTTCGAAAACCGCTTGAAGTTACAGTTTTTCTAACTTTACTTGCTGGTGTGGCTAAACAACTAGGCGGAATATTTTAAAAACAGATGGTGGGTTTAAAGGTCGTTGCTTCCCATATTTGCTTTCAAAAAGTGCTTCATTTGGCCAATGCAGTTGACATACTGCTGTATAGTCTGTAACAATAAAACCAGTTCTTGGGATAGCTTCACTACATCTTTTTCTCTCCTCTAGATTCTTCAGGAATTTATAAATTGATATTTTTGTTGTAGTTGAGTATTGATATTTTTGTTGTAGTTGTAATTGATATTGTAGTTGTAGTTGTATAAAATGATATTTTTGTTGTAGTTGAGATAGTTCGACTTGCAAAGAAATACACAGCATTTTAAAGGCATTTTAATATTTAAAAAAACTTATTGTTAGTTTGACAATATTATTACCTTACAATGTTAACGCCTTGAACCTTACAACGTTATTATCTTGATGTTGTGCTATCTAATTTATAAACCAATCACATTTTAAAGATTTATTAAAAAAGCGCGAACACAAACTTTCGTCTAATGTTAAAAGATGAAAATGTAAACACAGTATTAGGAATTGGCCTTCAGTTTAACAACTTTGTTGCGCGATGTCAAGGCCTGTTATTATAGAAGGCCGCGGTCACACATAATATAATATTCTGAAACTAATAAACAAACATCTAAATTTCTATAAGTAAATTTATTCTTTGATCATTGCCTTCATGTCCTATCTTATTTTCATATCATAATCTATAATGGTATTATTTATATAACATATCACAACAATATTATTAAATTTGTGATGTTCAAATATCATATGAACATTCTCTAATATGTTCATATGATATTTGAATATAGTTCTTGAGTATATTATCTGCAAATAATTGACTGATGCAAGTTCAAATGTTGTCAAAAACCAAACATGCATGCATGGGACACTGCAGTGTCCCACAAAGAAATGCAGGTTTGAAAGTCAAACTTTCTTTATTAAAAAAAAAAATTAAAATAGGGGGGAGATAGGGAGGTTTCTGTAACTTTTTTTAGGCTCCAAAACTTTTAACTTTATATATAATAAGGTTCATAAAACTTAAGGGACTAACGAAGTACATTGAGGAACAAAAACAGGATATTTACAGAAACTTTTAATCTGGAGTACCACAGTGTAATTGGGAATAAAGTCTCTGGGTCCAGTATTCAAAGTAATACGATCTAAAGTAATATATAAATTAAATAAAATGCTTTAAAATGCATGCAGTTATACATATAACTCCTGATAACTATATGTATAACTAGTTATACATAAAATTTATTATATAAACTTAGTTTTTAGGTTATGCTTGAACAAATTAGAACCAATTAATTCAAATTCAAGATTTAGTTCAAGTTCAAGTTATTTGTTCATTGTTTTTTCAATATTTTATATTTTTTTGTTCAAATTTTTTAGCGAGTACTAATTCTTACTACAGTAAGAATATTTATCATTGTTGAACGTGATTTTATTAGTAACTTAATTTTACTATCAACATATTTTGACAACACCCTTTACATTTTAAATGATGACAGGTTTACTTTTCTATTGATGTTAAATTTATTACGTTTCAATAACTCAGATTGAATTTTAACTGAATTATTGTAAGTTTTGTAAGGGTTTGTTATATATCAAATGGTGTTGTAAATAAAGTAAAAATAATATATATATATATATATATATATATATATATATATATATATATATATATATATATATATATATATATATTTATATATATATATATATCTCATAGCCTAAATACTATATATATATATATATATATATATATATATATATATATATATATATATATATATATATATATATATATATATATATATATATATATATATATATATATGTATATATATATATATATATATATATATATATATATATATATAGTATTTAGGCTATGGGATCATCCATAAATGATGCCAGTAGATAGAGGGGCAGTGTGAGTTTAACAATAATTGACAATGGGGAGGGGATGTTGAGACCAAAATAATGTCAATTAAAAAATTGAATTAAAAAAAAAAGTAAAATATTTTATTTAAAAAAAAAGTAAAACAATTTATGCTAGCTATGAGCAGGTTTTAGAGGTATTTACACCAACAATGTGGTCTAAAAACTTCTTGCTTTTGTTGCTTAAAACTGTAGAGGATCATAGGAAAAACAATTTAAATTCAGAAATTAGCTTGCTTATCTGAAAGAACAATTTATGTTTTTTTTTTTTACTTTTAGTACTGTTGAGAATAAATGTATAATTGAACCAGAAAAAAATTGATGGTATATGCATTTTTTATATTATATTAACAATTAAGATATACCATTAGATAATATGATAACAAAAACTGACATCATTTTCAATGGGAGATGTCAAAAAATTGACTGAGTTTGATAAAGGGTGAAGTTGTTCAATAAACCAAGTCATCATCTGACATCATTATGCATAGATGAGCCTACGATTTAGGTAAAATAAGTAATCAATTTGCCATATTTCTCTTTAGAAAGTGTAAGAAAAAAGCATTGTTATGCTGAGAACCTACCTATTGAGCAAGCTTTGACCACCTATTTTATAAATTTGAGAGACAGAAGTGGAAGTGCGAATTGCAAAACAACTAATAACAATGCTCTAAATTGATTTTAACTTAATAGACTAACATTAATATAGTATTTAGTAATAATAAATGAAGTTTACATGATTTTTATAATTTGTATTTATTTCCATTAATTATCAGATGTCAGTCTCCATTTTATAAAATGAATTAAAAAACTATTTATTTATCTTATATATGAATACGGTAATGAATAGTGCGCATAGTTACGCCTAATGTTAGTGTTGTTAATGACGGTTCTGTATTTTGTAAAATACACCATTTCTTAGTTTTTAAGTAGTTTCTAGACTTTTTTATGCGCGGTTACATTTGCCATGCGGTCTTTCGCAAGCAAGCAAGTTAGAGCTGATATATTATTATTTTCGAAAAGAATTGATGTTGTTCATTGTTTAAAATAGAAAATTCAAATAATCGTTTGTTTGTTGTTGGTTGTTTTTATTTTTCTAATTTTTATAGCCTGTTTTCATTTTTTAGAAGAAGTTTATAACTAAAATTTCTGTTTAAGTAAACTGTTTTAGTTTTGTCGTTAGTCTTTTTAGAACATTTTAAGCAAGTATTGTTTTATTTTCTGGAGCAATTAAGAGGAGCTGATGGCTTTTTTAGTAAGTTCAGTTCATTTTCTTATTTATAGATTAAGATTATTTTTTGTAGAAAGAATAATGAGTATAAAATTTTATTTATGTGTTTAATATGAAAGTTAAATAGAATAAGATTGTTGTTTGTGTTCATGTAAGTTTATATACATAAGTTTGCGTTTATTTCAATCTATTTTATATTGCTCTATATCTATATTATATATTTTAAATTCTTAGGAAAAATAATAAGGAATAGAAAAATAATAAAAAATTTTTCTGGAAATTGTCAAAAGAATGTTGTGTTATGCTTCATTTTAAGGTATCTGAATATGTATTTATTTGAAATTTATAACTTTGTTCTTTAATGGTTTCATCTTTTTCATTACAATGTTGTAAATTGTAGTCTGCATTCTTTGTTACATTAAAAATAATTTATGCTAATCAATGTCGTTTTATAGCTGTTAAAGGTTTGCTTACATGTTTATCTTATGCTCAAAGTTAAAAAGTTTTTGATAAATATGTGTATGAGATGATATATGTAGTTTGATAAATACAAGTATGTAGTGATATATATAGTTGTTTTATAAATGTGTTTATATAAATGTGTTTTTATAATAGTATGAAATGTATTTTATCCAGGGATGCGAAGTCCCAAAAAGACTCCAGCTTTTTGTATCTACTTTTTCCAAGTCTGTAGTGTCCAGAAGCTCTAAACATGTTTATTGACTTATTATCTGCTATAATAATTTCATGAGATTTGATGACTTGAAACTTATTGTTTATAAGCCAGGAGTCCTTGCCGCCATAATACCTAAGAATTCTGGGCTAATAAAATGATTGTTCCTCTAACCTAATAGTCTTAACTTTTTTACCTATTAGTAGTCCATAAACTTATTTATATTTTTAGTGCTCCTGTATACCAAAAACTAGGATAAAGTAATCTTTTTGTGACTTTCAAATCCGGAGTCTTTTTTGGTACTCTGCATCCCTGATTTTATCTAATGTGTACATGATTGTTAAATGAGGTGTTTTTATATGTTATATAACATTTAAAAAAATTGTGTTTTATAGTTAGTATAACTATAACACACAATATATTTGAGATATAGATCTAGATCAACCTTACCAATCAAGTGGTGTTACTGCTTTAGGTCTAAGTGTAGTCTAGCCAATATAACTATTCTGAAAATACATAACATCTTTAATTATTTTTTGTGTAATGTTGTTACCTTTAACTTATCTTTTTTTTTTTTTTTTTGACTTATCGATTGTTGAAAAGATTTTTGGAGATGCTGATCAAAATGATTATTCTAAGCGCGTGATTTTAACACCAACTAATGTTGAATTATTATCAATCAATGAAGAAGTGCTTGAATGTCTGCCGGGTGAGGTCAAATTGATCAGCACTTAAATAAGTGCTGATCAATTTGATCAGCACTTATTTAAGTGCTGATCAAATTGATACTAATGACCTTAATGAAAGAAATAACTTTCCTGTTGAGTTTTTGAACAGCTTAACTTCTTCAGGTATGCTACCTCATTGTTTAAAATTAAAAATTGGTTGTGTAATTATGCTACTTAGGAATTTAGATCTCAAAGCTGGGCTATGCAATGGTACTCGAATGAAAGTTAGTGCTCTTCAAAATAATTATATTGATGCAGAGGTTTTGACAGTGTTTTTGGTGGTAAACGGGTTTTTGTTCCTCGAATTTAGTTGGTTCCATCAGATTCTAATTTACCTTTTGTTCTGAAACGTCGTCAGTTTCCTGTCAGATTGGCTTATTCAATGACAATTAATAAAAGTCAAGGTCAAACATTTGATAGAGTCGGGGTATACCTCAAAAAACCGTGTTTCTCTCATGGTCAACTATATTTTGCATGTTCAAGAACTAGAGCATTTAATAGTTTGTTTTTCAAAATTGTTAAGCATCTCATTTAAGGTATGGTAGGTGGAAAGTGTTACACAAATAATGTTATATTTTCTAATGTTCTTAATTTATAGTCTTTTTCATTTTCATTTTTCATTCATTATAGATTTTCATTTCGAAAATTTACTGTTTGTAGATTGTGAGCACATTTTGTATGTATAACTTTATTTATTATTTTAATTTTTTTTTTCATAGTTTTTGATAAATATCTGTCATTTAATATTGTTATAAAATGTGTTTATATTTATTATATAAAACCATATTTGTTTATAGTTGTATATATGTTAAAATTATGTTGTTTCCATGTTTTCAAAGTGGTGTGACTTGGCATTATGTTGAGCAAGATTGATAACCTTGCCAGCCAAGCGGTGTACTTATAGCAGAGGTGTGACTTGGCAGTATTTAGTGCCAGGCGGTGTTACTGCTTTAGAGCTAGGTTGTGTTGTCTAGCCTTTTTTTAATTTTTCTGGAAACACATAATATCTGTTAATATTTAGCGTAATGTGTATGAGAGAGTATGCAACCTTGATCTTTAAATCTAGGGCGTTTTAATGTCCTAAATTTGAAGTAATTGAATAACTAATATTGAATATAAAAGCAAATATACTTTTATGTATTTATATGTTTAATAAAAAGATAAATATAGTTAACTTAAAATTGGTTTTCTAATTTTGTCTTTCATATTTTAATTTGGTTTGTTATTTTCGCTGAATTTTAGGATCAAGGGTGTGGTGTAAATATTCTATTGTTATGTTTTATTGTTGTGATGTTTTGTGTTGATAGACTGCTTGGCTTACCTTCACGTTGGTGTCTATTGTTAAAAATGAATAATTGGTAGTTTCATTATTGGAACTTACTGCTTTTATTTATTTACTAAAAGCCAAGACAACATTTTGCTAAAAATGCAATTTATATCTTAATTTGATTTTTATTTTTTTTTAGTATTGTTAATCCTTTTGTACTTGGAAACAGATTTTATAGTTACATTTTCGATAAATGTTTATATTAACTGCCATGTCAACATAGGTTAATATAAATAGGTAAATCGATTTTGAGTTTTTATGTGTTTTTTTTATTTTTATTTATTTTTTTGTAACTACGGTATCATAATTCCATTTTTTTTTTTCTTTAAGATTTACGATTGACGCATTTATACGATTTTTAAAAAAATACCCTGATTTCCTTTTATTGTAAATTTTTTGTCAGTTAAAATGATATAAATATATGCAATTAGTTCAATTTTTTTTTAAATTTCTCTTTTTTGTGCCTAATAATTTGTTGTACGTAACTTAAGAGATGTTTTTAAAGAGGGGTCGCAACTAAAAACCTTTAATTACATGGAGAATATTGTAGTTTTGCGCATTTGTCAAATACGAAGTTACTTAAATTTTATAACGGGTTTAACCAATTAATTAGCTTAGTTTGCATTTGCAACACTTTTGAGGAAAGAAAAAATTCTTATATATTTTAAATTCTTATATATATTAAAAAGAAAAAATTCTTAAAAATGTAAATCATTGTTTTACATTTTATTATTTTGGTAAAAAGTCTTTATCAAAAACTTGATTACTCTTAAAAAAAATAACTTTATTCTCCTGACTACCATTAAAAATAACTTTATTCTCCTGGCCACCATTAAGGCAAAAACGAGGAAGGGAGGTCCTTTATTAGTGTCAAAATATATGAGAAAATATACTTCAAATATATTGTCAATATACTGTCTTTTATTAGTGTCAAAGTATACTTCATATTAATCTTATTAATTAAAGTTCATGATATAAAAGAATTTAGCTTTACTTTTTCGTCAATTTAAAGCATGATGAAGTGTTATTATTTTGTGTCAGTAACTAAAAACGTACTGTGTTGAGCTTTGTAATGTCTAGGAAAATGGTTCTGCCATACACTGTATTGACCTATGTCAGTTTTAAATTACTCAAATAACGTTAACTAATTGGTAAATTAATTTATTTGAATTTTGCAGATGGCTTAATTTTTTAATTTAAAGGCGTTTTTCTTACATAGTATTAGTTAAGGTATCGCAACTTTAAATTGTGGAAAACAGCCATTATAAATTAACAGACCGACCGTAACCCGTATTACGGGTTGCTTTCTGCTAGTAGTATAATAATAATACATAAATACTAGTTTCCTAATGCTATTATCATCACAATATTATTCGTTTTAAAGTGAAATTTTGTATCAATTTTATTGTTTTAATGTTATATTTTTATATATATATATATATATATATATATATATATATATATATATATATATATATATATATATATATATATATATATATATATATATATATATTACTTTTACTTTATTTACAACACCATTTGATATACAACAAACCCCTACAAAGCTTACAATAATTTAGTTAAGATACAATCTGAGTTATTGAAACGTAATAAATTTAACATCAATAGAAAAGTAAAGCTGTCATCATTTAAAATATAAAGGGTGTTGTCAAAATATGTTGAAAATAAAATTAAGTTACTAATAAAATCACGTTCAACAATGATAAACATTCTTACTGTAGTAAAATATAGTACTAACTGATAAATTTGAACAAATAAATATAAAATTAACAAAAACAATGAATAAATAAGAACTTTAACTTGAACTTTAACTAAATCTTGAATTTGAATTAATTGGTACTAATCTGTTCAAGCATAACCTTAAAAAATAAGTTTTTATAACAAATTATATGTATAACTAGTTATACATATAGTTAACTATCAGGAGTTATATGTATAACTATATGCATTTTAAAGCATATTATTTTATTTAAACATTACTTTAGATCATATTACTTTGAAAACTGGACCCAGAGGCTTTATTCTCAATAACACTGTGGTACTCTAGATTAAAAATTGAAAAGTTTCTGTAAATATCCTGTTTTTGTTCCTCAATGTAGTTCGTAAGTCCCTTAAGTCTTAAGGACCTTATTATATCTAAAGTTAAAAGTTTTGGAGCATAAAAAAAGTTACAGAAACCCATCTCCATCCTATTTTTTTCTTTTTTTAATAAAGAAAATTGGGAATTCTTTGACTTTCAAACCTGCATTTCTTTTTGGGACGCTGCAGTGTCCCATGCATGCAAGATTGGTTTTTGACAACATTTCAACTTGCATCAGTTAACTGTTTGCAAATAATTTACTCAAGATCTATATTCAAATAACTATTATATTATCCTAATAATACGTCTATTTGCACAAATCTGAATCTTATTTCTATAAAGAAAGATAAACATTATTCGTGGTACTTACATACTTGCTTGCCATTCTCTTTCTTAATATAAAATATTTTCACACAATATAAACGTAACGCAATGCGATGTCGATTTAAAAATTTTTTTTTTTTTTTTTTTTTTAGTTACCAGCTTTTAAATTAATTCCCATGCAAAATCCACAGGAAACCCACGTGGGATTTCCTATGTGTGTAAATACCATATGGTTCCCACATGTAACCCATATGGGATTACCCACATGGGTTTAAGGTGACAAATTTACATACGGATACCACATGGAAAAATCCGTCCCACATAAATCCCATTATTCCCACACAGAACCCATGTGGGACGCGGTTTTATTTTTCACTCGGATAGGTAAGCCCACGTCAAAACTAGACGGGTTCTGTAAAGTGTTTTTTAAATTTTGTTTTGGTCCCATAAAAAAACCAATTATCAAACACACTTATGACCAATATGAGTCAACCCATAATAGGCCCTATGTGAACTTGCCCACTTCTAAATTTATAATGTAAAGCCCATATTAAAACCAGACGGGTCCCGTAAAATTGTGCTCGCTATTTGTTAATTGCACTTGCCCATATTGGTCCCATAAAAAAACTAACTATCAAACACACTTATGACCAATATGAGTCAACCCATAATAGGCTCTTTGTGGTCTTTTCATATTGTCAGAGTAAAAAAAGTACATTTATAAAAATTCGAAAAATATGTTTAGAATCCTAGAGAAACAAGACGTTTTTCCTGAAAAACTTCGCAGTAAGCACATAACATTATTTCAACGTTGCGAGTTGGTATATGTAAAAAATAAGTCTAAATTTCAACGTTTTCTCAACGTAAGTTCAATGTTAATTTAACGTTTTTTTTTAACGCTATTTCAACGTTTATTTTTAAGTAAAAATTAACGCTGAAAATAAACGTTGAAAAAATACGTTTATTAACGTTGAAATTTTCAACGTTTTTTTAAACGTTGAACTTTCGTTGAAATAACGTTGAAATTTCGATAGTTAAAAATAAACTTCGAAAATTTCAATGTTATTTCAGCGTTTATTTTTAGTTTTTTTAAACGTCGAAAATTAATTAAAGTTTGCCGACGCTAATGTACTAATACTGTGGTATTAAATAAAATTTAATATTGCACATAGATTTCTGCGTGGAAAAGTTCTATAAAAACTTTTAATAAAAATATTAATGTAATATATATTTATATATATATATATATATATATATATATATATATATATATATATATATATATATATATTTATATATATATATATATATATATATATATATATATATATATATATATATATATATATATATATATATATATATATATATATATATATATATATATATATATATATATATACAGTGGGTGGCCTTGAAATAGGGCTATTGAGCTTTCTACACATTTTTGTGAAATTTTATCCATAATGTAAAAAAAAAATAAAGGTTTGCGGTAAAAAATAATTAAAAATTTGAAGAATAGTTGTTTATTATCAAATATAAATATAAAAACAAACGAATTTTTTTTTTTATTTATAAAAATTGTAATGTTATCAATATTTTGTAAACCCACCCTTTGCTGCTATAACAGCTTCTACTCTCCGTGGCATGCTGTCAATGCATTTCTGTGCCAATTCATTAATGTTAGGGTTTCGATGCCAACCTTCAATTAGTGTTTCAATAAGCTGGATTTTATTTGCCACCAGTTCTTTTGAAGAAACCTCCCGTTTTAATAGCTCCCACAGGTTTTCTACAGGATTAAGATCCGGGAAATTTTCTGGCCAATCCAGCAGTGGAATTTTTTTCCAAGAAACTTTTTAATGGATTTTGCCGTATGGCATTGGGCAGAATCTTGCATAAATATAAATTCGCCATCTGGAAACCATTCCGAGACTTGAGGAATGAGCGTTTGCTCCAAAACTTCTTTGTATTGGTCTTGCCTCATTGTCCCTTGGACTATGTAAAGCCTTCCCGTACCCTTACCACATATAACGGACCACACCATAATTGACAATGGATGTTTTACTGTCTCAATAATGCAGTCTGGATTAAATTTTTCACCCACCCTTTGTTGCACAAATGAGGCTTTGTCGTCCTAGATCTGAAACGTGGATTCATCAGAAAAGCATGCCTGAAAACAAATGTTTCAAAAAATGTTAGTCTTTCATTAATCTAAAGAAAATCGATAAATAAATTAGAAAATGACATGTTTAAGAAATAAATATCTTTCTCCAATCATCTGTTGTCATATTGCGGTGTTTTATAGCCCATTTCAGTCTTTTATCCTTCATGGCAATCGTTAATTTTGGTTTTTTTGCAGGACGGTAACACTTAAAGCCTAACTCATCTAAGCGTCTCCTGACTGTGCGATCACTAATACTAATTCCAGCATCTTTAATCAACGTTGTGATTATTTTTCTGGGTTTCTTTCTATTCTCCGAGCAAATATTCCTGATAATTCTCTCAGAATTTGGCGTTGTAAGGCGTTTTCCTTTACTGTTTTTACGGAGTGTGGATATAGGGTTTTCGCCACTTTTTATTTTTGATGCTATTCTTTGCACAGTCTGCCTAGAAACGCCAATTTTTCTTGAAATTTCTCGTTGAGAATAGTTAGTGTTGCTTAAAAGTGACATTATTTTACTTTTTTTACAAACATTCACATCTTTTTTTTTACCCATTGTCAGAAACTTTAAAAAATTTAAAAGACAAATAAACACACTACAAAAATATGTAAAAGAAAATTAAAAAAGTTGAAATAATATATATTTTTGGAAAAACTACTTTCAAAGAAGTCTTTCACTTAATAAAACACTTAAAAAACTAAAATTTTGAAAAATAGTCGGTTAAAAATAACGTTTGAAGAAAGATCCTTAACACACACACAACAAGCTTCGGCACTCACGGTTTTACTTGTCAAAACATGCAAAATACAGTGTTGCTAGCAACAAAATAGTGTTGCCTACACAATAATTTGTAATAATGTCGTAAATAATTATGAAAAATTGTGAATTTTACGTTTGAAAGGTGAATTACGTTTGAAAGCTGACAATATAACAAAAAACGTGATGGCCCTATTTCAATGGCCACCCACTGTGTATATATATATATATATATATATATATATATATATATATATATATATATATATATATATATATATATATATATATATATATATATATATATATATATTAGGGTAGGTCGATTTTATTTCCGCATATTGCGTAATATTGCAGTAGCTGGAGACAGTTAAAATATGATTACTCTCAAAATTTGAGAGATTTTGGATAAAGGATTGCTTGCGGATTTAAATCCTAAGATTTGTAGGATTATGCGAAAAAACACCTTAAATGGCGATATATAAACATTATTTTTACAATTTAAAACATTTTGAGCATGGTTATATATATTTAGGAAAACATTTACAATTAAAAAGTATCATCATAAGAGTGGGAATAATGCTCTTTCGAAACATATGGTTTACGCATCTTCCTGCTAAGTAGTTTAGTTAAAATGCAGCTGTGTCGATTCTCGAATCCATAGACATATTGGGATGCTTCCGACACAAGTTTTACCGCTCGCTCAACACTCTTGGAGTGAGATGGAAAGTCGGGGATTTCAGGTTCATCATTATTGTCAATCATATATTGGATTTGCTTAATTGAAAAATATTGTGTTGTTGGGGGCTCCGTAAATTTAGTATTGATGATGTCAACCAACTCATACCATTGATTAGCTTTCTAGATTTAGATTTCTTCAAATTTACTTCCAAACTTTTGTTGTTTACTCTATAAATATAAATCAAAGGTAATTACCACATTTTATGTGTCTTTTTTTAAAATTTATTTTAGTTAATTATAAAAAAAAAACCTTTGCCCTGAAGCCAGTAAGATTTGAAAACCAATGTTTCGTATATTGCTGTCATTATCTTTTAGCGTGGCGTAAAGAATATTTTCAGGTTTTAGATACGATGCGTTGTTTTCAATGTTTTTTTTTAACATCATCAAAGGGGAGATTATTTATTTTAGTAATAGTAGAAAAAACAAAAAAAAATTTTAAAGATTTTTTTATTTCAAACCACGCTGTAGCGTAAACCTGAACAATAAAATATACAAGTTTTTTTAAAGAAACGGTTGGTTGATTGTCTCTAGTATACAAACAAAGAAGGCGAATAGGTGTTAACCATCTTGCATGGTTAAGCGGTCAAATTTTGTAGGCAGCCTATTTATCAGAAACTTTACCAATACCTATTCCTTTGCAATATTCAAATAAAAGTCTTTGATCGCAACTAAGGTCTGTTAGTATTTCTCCTGCAATATATCTATTTACAATTGGGTTTTCAATACATTTAAACAAAACTTGATTTCTATCCTGAATATTTTCAGCGCATCTTTTCATCTAAACTGTTATGTTCTTGTAAAACGCTGAACTTTTAGGTAGCAAGAACTAAGCCTGTAGCAAATCTTGGAAGTTTAACCAAGTTGTATATTCCATTGATTATTTTTTGGTTATTGGATTATTTTTTGGTTTCCATTCACCTTCATCCTAAAAAAAGTTAGTAAAATAAAATACTTTTTTTTTCATCTACTACAAATTTTTCATGTATTTATAAAATGTTTACCTCCGTAATGGCTAAATCACTTGTTTCTTCAACTAAGTTTACGTGTGGTATGAGGGATTCATCTTCATCAACTTGCTTATGAGATATATCTTTTTTCGTTCTTTATCAAGTCTTTGAATCCTTTTGACAGAAAATCTATCAACGGAAGAAAGTTGATATGCACCTTTTGGACCAGTTTTTTCCCTCTGATCACGATGATAAGCTCTGTTTTCAAGAGGTACTTACTTTGAGAGCAAAGGCATACAATATGTTCCTCTATGCAATTTTCTTTATTACATGAAACTTTTCTGTCACTACAGGGAAAAAAATCTAATGAACAAGAACATGCAGAAATATCAAAAAGTTTGTCTAAGTTTGCATCAAGATTTCTTTTAGCGCTTGCTTTTCCGTGCTTGCGATTAATATCCTTAACAAGTACGAGAAGATCTTTAACTTTCCTAATAATAGATTTGTCCGTTATAAGAGGTAAACTTGGTTTACTGTAGCCCAAATTGATTTTATGTTATTGCTTATTTGCTGAGTCACTAATACGATATCTGCATTTGGATTTATATGAACAAGGTAGTAATAGTAATGAATAACCTGTCTAAAAGTGCTTGGATCTGTTATGATAATTAACATGGGCCACCACAATATTTTTTTTCACTTTTCATCCGTGTAATTTCAGCCTTTACTTTTGGCATTTCTCGTGGACTAACTATATATGTAAACTGTATTAAAGTATAACACTTAGAGTCCTGGGCAACAGCGTGACTTTTTAGTGGGGGTGAAAGCACCAAAAAAACCTAAAATATCAAAACTTACTATTAAAAATCTGTTTTGCTAAAAAATAAAGAAATAAAACCCTTTTGAAAAAATTTAAGGGCCCATGGCCCCCAAATTTTTTCATTCAGGAATTGAGTAAAACCATTAGTTCCTCCGACTAAATTAAGTAAATCCATAAGTTCCTTCAAAAAGTTGAAAACAAAAACTATTTAATATAAACAGGTAAAAACATTACTCTAAATATAATAATCATAAGTATTTACCTTTGATATTAAAAGATTTCTTTAATTTGCAATTTTGAACCTTCTTTTAAATACTTTATATTTATTTTTAGAACCAACCTTTAAATACAAACAAGAACTTTTAAATACAAAAAAGATTTGCAAAATTTAAATTTAAATGCTTTTAAACGATTTAGCGAAAGTTTATTGGCTTCTTAAAACAATTGTGCTTTTTAAGAAATCGTTTATTGGTTACTTAATAAATTCGAAACGAGATATTTTAAAATGAGATTATTAGACTTAAAATAAATATTTTAAAATAAATATTTTAAAATAAATTTTTTAGAAATAAAATAAATATTTTAACATTTGAAATTAACAATTTAACAAAACTAGTCCGAAATTAAGGCTTGAAATGTAAATCCGCAAGATCAAAATCAAGATGTTTTCAAAAAAAATTTGAATTTTTTTAATTTTATTTACTTTATATATGGAATAAACTGGGATAAGAGTAAACGAAAAAAAAAAGTAAACGGTTTAGCAATTTTTTTTCTTTTGCATTTATCGAAAGCTAAAACAAAAAATCTTTAAAAATGCGAGGCACCGTTTTGTAGAGAATTTTGTGCTTTATCTCTAAAGGTGTAAAAATTATTTTTTTAAAAAATTTAATTTTGCCTTAGCAAACCTTAAAATTCTCAACCTCGCAAAAAAAAGTTTTTTTTCTAAAAAATTAACTTTAAAACTCCCAAAACTAAAATTAAATTTTACTAAACAAAAAAGGCTGTTTTGTATTTTACGATCAAAATTCTCTTTTCAAAATTGAATTTGCTAGTTTCAGAAAAAGTTATAAGCAAAAAACCAGTATAAATTTTTTTTAGGGAAAGAGTAAACATGCTCATACTTATGCATTAAGATGAGCGCAAACTAATTAATAAATATTAATTATTTAAAACGCAAATAAATATGGCAGCCTTTGCTATTTATCTAAAAAATTTTGCTATTTATCTAAAAAATTACAATTTGCTCAAACATTTTAAGTACAATCTCAGCTTGCTTCATCATCTTCATCCAAGTCTGCTTCATCATCCTCAATTGAGCCTGTTTTATCATCTTCATGCAAGTCTGTTTCATCATCTTAATGCAAGTCTGTTTCATTAACCTCAACCGAGCCTGCTTCATCATCCTCATCCCAGCCTATATCATCATCTAACATCAGTCAGCATCAAACTCCAACGATTCGCCAACTTGAAAATTTAACAACAACACCAGTGACTCTAGCTTAAATGTATCAAATGTTGCAACACTTCACAGAAAGACTTGAAAGCAATTTGTAAAATTTTTTACAGCGCCACCATATTGATACGCAAAAAGAACCAAAAGAGTCAGCATTCCGAGAGTTGAAGGCAGTGTCTAAGTACATCTGAGGTGTTCGAGAAACCAAAGCAAGACGATGAGGCCAAAAAGTCAAAGCAATTAAAGAAACGCAAAATTCACTTCAGTGAAGCTTCAGATGAAACTCAGCAAGTGCAACGTTCAAAAAAACCGAGACAAGACAAGACACCAAGAGGAGCAAAAAGTGTCGCAGAGTTTGGGTAGAAGCATTGCCAACTCAAAACGAAATGTGATACTAATATGAAGCTTTTAGTTGCAAGTCTTGGGTTTGTCGATTGTGCTTTCCCAAAAAATACAAAACTGGTGAAGAGTTTTTTTGCATGAAAAAATGCCGCGAACCTGCTTCTGCCGATGAAACAACTCATTTTTTTCAACTAATAAATAGTTTTTTTCGTATATTTGATTAAAATAGTTTTTTGTAAACTTAACTTCTAATAAGATTAGTTTTCATTTTAATTTTTAAGTAATTTCTTACGCCAGTGTGTATATACACAGTAAAACCCGTTAACTCGTATCCTGGATAAGTCGTACTTTGATTAAGTCGGATAAATTTTCAATTCCCCCAGAACTTTTTCTATTAACTTACTATAAAATCATCCGCTAACGTTGCACCCTGGTTAAGTTGAACCATTCGCTTACTCATACTGTTTTTTGGGGTTCTTTCGGCAAAAAACTTCGCCTAACTAGGACTTTTATCTTAAATTGCATATAAGTGCGTATGATTACAAAATTTCCATCTGTTTTATACTTCTATGAATAAATGTCCTAAACTTTGAACCTTTGCGTCAAATATAATTAAACATCTTCATAGACATCTTCGATTCTGTTAAGCTTCGATTAAATTCTATTTATTAATGACTAATATATTACAGATTCCCAAATATCAAATAAAACTAGATAAGTCTCAAATTCTTGATAAGTCCAACATTTTCAATAAGTCCGACATGACGAGAGCTTTGCTTAATTCGGGCATATGCAAGTTGCATAACATATACATTCGCCTTGATAGTCCGAGTTAACGGGATTTTACTGTATATATAACACAGGTCAACAGCATTTTTGGGGCCAAAGATATTTCAACGAATTTAGGGTAACTTTGGGGTGCTGATTCTGAATATGTCATCAGTTTTGCCAGATTGGCTCAAGTTTTTGAGATTTTTTGTGAAATGTGTAAAAAAAAGGCGTAATTTGCTACACGCGCATTAACTTTATTGATATTGTCATGAATAAAATAAATTTAACAAAGTAAATGTTGATTTTAGTTTATTTTAACTAGTTTTAGAAAGTAATCTTCAAAAATGAACAAGGTATGAAAGATAGGAGACATTTAATCGCTGGAAAAGTGCTTTTTATATGATTTTCTTCTATGTGAGCTATTCGGGCAGTCACGCTGTAGATTCCAGCAGTAATCAGCCATCATATGTCTGTCCCATCTGCCTTGGTACCTTTCCTCCATCACCATAATATCCTGATGAAATCTCTCCCCTTGTTCTTCGCTAAAATCTCCAAGGTTTTTTGGAAATCTGTCCGAGTGACTGTGAAGATAATGCAATTTAATGCTCATATGTACACCCAGATTTCTAAATCTCAACAGCATGTTTTGTACCAGTTTTTCGTAATTGTCTGCCTTTTTATTTCCCAAGAAGTTCTTCACTACCAACACAAAACTACACCATGCAGCAGCTTCAATGTCATTCATTTCTTAGGAAAATTTGAATCTTTAATGAGTTTCCGAGTTTGAGGACCATCAAAGATTCCTGCCTTCAATTTTTCGCTACTAAGACCAGGTAAAGATCTGCAGATGTACATGAAGCAATTACCATCTTTGTCTAATGCCTTTACGAACTGCTTCATTAATCCTAACTTTATGTGAAGTGGTGGTAGAGTGATTTTTTCCCTGTCCACCAAAGGTTCGTTCACTATGTTTGATGCTCCAACTGTCAAGGTGTCCCTTGGAGGCCAATTCAGTTTCTCCCAGAGCTGATGTTTTGCTTTACTATACCACATGCAGATGAAGCAAGGATACTTTGTGTATCCACTTTGCTGTCCAAGTAAAAAGTTGATCATTTTTAAATCAACACATATCAGCCACAAATGTTCATGGTAGCACAGTTTCTCCAAGACCATTTTGACATTTTTGTATTGTTCTGCAAGTTTAGTTGAGTGAGCTACTGTAAGAGATGCACACTGATTGCCATTGTTCAACAAAACACATTTCAAACTCCTTTTAGAACTATCTATGAAAAGCCTCCAGTCTTCAGGACGATATACTTGTAAACCCATTTGCAGCATCAGGCCAGGAATATCCTTACAATATACAAGTAGGTCATCTTCGCAGAAAAATTGAAGAAGTGCTTCTTCTCTGGTCCTGTAAGATGTAATTTTAGTTCCAGGCCTCAGACAATTTTTTTCACTTAGCCTTGAAGCTAAAAGTTCAGATGCAATTTTTGAGAGGTTGAGGTCTCTTATTAGATCATTGAGCTCTCCTTGGGTAAACTGTGTAGGTGTTCTGAAACTTCCTTCATATTCTGGTTCACTTCCAGAACTAATGCTTAGCTCCATACCCTGCATTTCATCATCATCAGGTGGGGAAAGGTCAGGTAACATGGCAAACACAGGTACAGGCACATCTTCACAATGAGGGACAGGTCTTCTTGCAGATTCCATGTTAGGATACTCCCATTTTTGTTTCTTATGCTTATTGAATCCTTGCACTTGCACTGCACAGAAATAACAGTCATCATGATGATTTTTTTGCTCTCTCCACACCATTGGAACACCAAATTTGAAGCTTTTTCTTTGTCCTTTACTCCATTTTCGAAATAATTCGATACATGCTTTGCACACTATGTGTGGTGCCCAAGACTTGTCTTGGTCCCCATGCATAACCCAAAAATAGGCCAAATACACTTTTTTATGAAGTCTGTTATGTTTCTTCTATGTTTTTGCAGTGTATATTCACCACAAATGTAACAGAATGAGTCTGGATCGTTAAGACAACTTCTTCTTAATGAGTTCATGCTTTTCACTGGAAAACAGACAACAACATAAAGTTAGTGCAAAAATCAAGCTATGAACAAACTTTTAGAACACTAATCAACAAAAAACTATATTGAGAACTGCTCAGTTCAAGTACTAATCCCAAGAAATTAATGAAATGATGCGTCACATTTACCAACAAGTGCTATAAATAAGATACCAAAAATATCAAAAACTTGAGCCAATCTGGCAAAACTGCTAGCATATTCAGAATCAGCACCCCAAAAATACCCCAAATTCATTAAAATATTTTGGACACCAGTAATTTTTTTTTGTTGTTGCTGACCTGTGTAATTATTAAATGTATTTATGTTACTACAAGGTTTCATAATTTAGGAATAATTAGTCACAAACTGTTAGTGATAACGATTGCATTGTACATTATGTAGGTTGCTATGGAAACTTTGCTCGAACTTCCTAGCAGGCGAATTCTACAGTTTCTAATGAATAGAAGACGGCCGCTACAAAATCATACACAACATTATGTAAGGCCAAGAAAACGTCTAGCAATGCCCAAGAAAGACAAGAAAAGAAGAAGCATGATTTATTTCAATCATGCTGTGATCTTAAACAGCGAAAACTGCTGTTTAAAAATGAACATATTATTAATGTTGTTGAAGAAGCAACTGTTCCCGAGTCAAACCCAGTGTTAAGAAAAATGCTTTTTTGTCAAATATAACGTCTAACGTAATCAGTGAAGCAAGTACAGTGTCAAATACAGTGTACCCAGTCCTCATTAACATAAGTAATCAGATTTTACCATTAACAAATTGCCCGTAAAACTATAATAGACTGTACGTCAGAACCCGCATCAGTAGTTACTGAAGAAAGTACAAATGATGTATTTATAGGACTAATAGCAGATGATGCTAACTCAAGTTGTCTCAACCATAAACATCAGTGTACCAAAACAACTAAATTAGTTTATATATGGTTTCACTGACAGTGCACAACGTAACCAAACAATAGCATTTGTAAATGACAACATAATTCAGCCAAACCAGATGTACAGATGTAAAGATGATCTAAAAAGAGTGTACCAAAGATTGATTTCAGATAGCAAGTATGCACAAAATCGCTGGATAACCGCAAAAGTTGAAGACAATTAAATTGTGGCACTTTACTGTAATGCATGCATAGGAATTTCGAAAGAAGGTTCTAGTTTTACTATTGGTTTTAAAAATTTCTATTAAGTTGTACAACAGAGAAAGATATAAGTTCCTTAATCAACAAAGGTTTAGTGGAAAAGAAGAAAGCCCAAATGTTAAAAAAAATCGAAGCATTCAAACCAATTTTTGCAGCAGTCATTTTTATTGGGAAACAAGCCCTTCCATACAGAGGTAATCAGGGTGAATCTCTTTACAATTTGCACGATAAATCTATGATGACGGGAACTTTTTGGAACTAACATTTCTGATAGTAAAGTTTGATGTTCTACTTAGAATATTTGATACATAAAGGTAAGGAAAGCTCACAAGGACGTGAAGACTTGGTAACAATTATGTCAAAGACCACAGTTAACAATAGTTAACTGTGGTCTTTGAAAATATTGTTATCAAGTTTGAAATAGCAGTTAGCTGCTATTTCAAACTTGATGAAGAGTTATATAATCAAGGAAATTGGTGATCAGAAATTCAGTGATGGTAGTCAAGATACGTTGGTGATTGATCAGGAGACGATAATCTTGCGGTATGTACATGGAGAGGACGTGAAAGAGCGATTATTTGCGGTAAAAAAGATTACGGATATTAAAGCTTGAAGGCAATGGTTTAAAAATGGAAAAAATTGTGGGTGAATCTTTTGATAGAGCAGCAAACATGTGTGGTGAATATCATTGAGCTCAACGTTAAATCAACGACGTTTCACCAAATGCTGTATACATGTGGTGTTACGCAAACGTCCTGAATTTTTCCGCAGCAGATATTGTGGAATATATTCTAGCTGCCAAAAATTTAATTGGCCTTTTGCAGAGTGCAGCAACTTACATTGGGAATTCTTGCGAATGAATGAAACTTTAGACAGATGTTCTCATTGGACAAGGAGTTGGACCTGCGAAACTGAAAAAACTACAAAAAATTGGTAAAACATGTTGGTGGTCAAAACAGATGGCGCTTGAACGAGTTCTTAAAACTTATGATGCTCCACAAGTGGAATCTTTTTATGCTCTTTTGCAAGTTTTTAATTGCATTAAGATGTCTTCAAGATTCGATGCAAAATCAACATTTGATGCCACAGCACTGCATGACAAATGGTGTCGATTCGATGTGCTTCTTGCAGCCTTTTTTCCTCTTTGTGTGTACATCATTTTGCCCCAAGCTTCCAAATATTTGCAAACAAGAGGTCTGGATTATTGAAGTGCTTGGAATATGGTAGAGTTAGCAAAACAAGAACTGCAGACAATATCTTTCAATAATGTCCATACTAAGACAACTGCATTTGTTAAAGAAACCACCACCCTCCTTGATGCTAGTAAACTTGATTCAGAAGTAAAACGAGTTCATCGTAAGAAACACTACGAGATGAATTTGCAGTGAGTCCTAGTGAAGAAGATTCTGAAGAATCGAACTCAGTCTCAGAGTTGGATACTTCAACAAAAGCTACTGAAAATGAGAATGACAGAGATTTTCAGAACTTTGAACGTTGTGTAGGGTCTTGTAAAAACTGTTTAAAATGTTGTCATAGTATTTTATTCAAATATTCCTTAAACGCAACTGCTTATTCAAATCTGTTTTAGCAAACTATCATGAATTTTATCATGAATAATTTTGTTATATAATTTTGTTATATTGTAAAGAATATCTATCTGAATATCTATTAACACTTTCATTCTCACAAGTGAGCTGTGAACGGGCATAGTAATTTAGTAAATTAAAAATTGTCAATATTTGTGTTGATGTCAACCGAGAATGATATTTTGGATTCAATTGCATTATGCAATTGAGGACCTAATTGGTTACTTGCATAAAGATTCCTTAGAGTTATCAAAGTTGTTGCTTCTATAAATTGCATTATGAGATTATAGCCAGTTACATTACAAATACCAGTTACACCACAATTCAATTTAAAAGAGTGTTACTATTCATTTATCATAATTGTGTTGTTATTACTATTATTATTGTTATTATTATTATTATTATTATTATTATTATTATTATTATCGTTGTCTACATAATTATCATGTATATTTCATGCATAATTAAAATGACATACTGAATTATATTGTAAACCTAAATGATCTTTAAGATCATTCAGTCTTACAAAAGTTCAAATTGAACTTTTGAAGTTATTTTACCTATTCATATTCAATTAAAACCTTCATATGAATGAGTGTTGTAACTTATAATAGCTACCCCTTTTCCGACCTTATAGCGCCCTCCTTCTTCCCTTCCCGGTAGGATTTGAAGCCCCAGATCGCACCTGTATCTGCGTGTGTTTGCATGTGCGTATACTGTTAGAAAAGAGCGGTCAATTTTTTCAAAACTATCATTAAAAATTTATAAAACATTTTCCCCGCTATCGTCTAATTTTTTTTAAACAACAGATTACTTTTATTTTAACAGTATGATACTCTGAAATTTATCTTTTGGATAAAAACTTTCTTTTTATTCAGTTTACCTATACAGTGTCCACAAAATTGTCAATAGTCTTAGGGTTTGCGACGCATTTTGACTAATTTGAATTTGACGTTAATGGGAGTTTTTTTAAAGTCAAAGTGATCTTTTTCAAACTAAAGACAAAGTTATATGTAAAAGCATTCCGCTGATTACATCCGTAAAAGCATTCCGTTGATTATATCCGTAAAAGCATTTCGTTGATTATATCTCTTAATTTAGAGCACAATTAAATAAAACCTTTTAACGAGTTTTTCATTTATTTGAATATTATCATAGGTACGGAAATAATAAATTAGTCTAAACAGTAAACTTTGAACAGTTAAATTTCTTTTGAAACCTGTTATATGTATAATCTATTATCTATGTTGTAATATTATGTCTATATTATATTATAATATAGATATTACTTAAATTATTAAGAAATCGTCAACTTAAAAATATTTTTATTTGTTTAAAGATAAATTTCAGAATTATCTTTATTTTCGGTGTATTTTGATGTTTTTGTACTGTTTTATTATGAATCCACGTTTTTCACTTGAGAATTTATTAAAGAAAGTTTAAATAAAAGTTAGTTTAAATTAATATTTTTCCCTAAAGTTTTTATGCTTAAAATATTAAAAATTAAAAAAAGTTTAAACTTTTTTTAAACACATTTTAACGCTAAATGACCATTTAATGGTCTGTGTTCGTTGACCCCGAAAAAAAAAAAATATTTATGAATTGTTCAAATAATTTCGATTTGCGATTTACTTTCAATAAAATTTTATGATAAATTTGTCAACACAACTTTTCACGCAACTAAAACAAAAAAGATATAACCCAGCCGGTACAAACACGTCTTTTAGACGTCTTTTTAGCATCTACTATATTAACACCTTTTAGATGTCTAAATTCAGAAAACGTCGTCTCAAAGATGAATACTACTAGATGTCTTATAGTTATCTAAATTTAGACATCTAAAAGGTGTAAACATTTTAGATTCTAAAAAGACGTGTATGTGCTTGCCGGGAAAAGTTTTTTTTTTAATTTTTGGAGCCAAAAATTTTACAAGGTACTTTGAAGTATTATTTTTTATTTATTATCTCTTAATTAGGAAAATATTTTATAAAAAGTCGATGTATTGAAAATATTAAAACACGTATGTTTTTGGAACTAAATCAGCTACAGAGGTGATTGAAACCATTTTGGAAAATTAAATATATGAAGTAATCCAATGCATTTTAAACAAAAAAGTTACAACTGCTATAAAAATTGCCTAAATTCCCTAATTAAAGCTAAAAAAAAGTCTAAAAAAGAGCTTGTAATTCTTAGCTATATAAAAGTAGCACAAATTGCTAGCGTTTATACATATATATATATATATATTTTTTTACAAATATAAAAAGCATCTTAGTCAATGAACATCTTTTACGCAATCTTAAGATAAATGTATACTATTTCCATTAGTACAGCATCTAGCAAATGAGCACCAGATAAACTAATAACAGCAAAATGATCGTGAATAGAAGTTTTAAAACGTTTTTGAAAACAAAAACACAAGCACTTTTGTTTTCAAAACTGAATATTGCTAAGTTATAACAGATATATTAGACAGCGTTAATATTTTCATATTATTATTTTCATATTTGGGCTTTTTTTAAAAGTCTGAAATATTATTGTGTAAAAGTTATGTAATCTTTTGGGAGTCAACTCCGTAAAGGCTGTTATGTAACTGTTGTTGTTTATAATTTTATCAAAAAGTTACAAAGATTATGGTGAAAATTAGGTATTTTATTATTTTTTTTTTTTTTGCAGTTGGCAAAATTTTATTGTCACCCAAACAGTTCATCTTCACTGTTTCTGGAGGGGTTGGTTGTTAAAAATCCCTAAAATCTGATAATTTATCGAATACTTTGCGATGTCCTACTTAAAATAAGTTGAAAAATCTAGCCTACAAACGCGTACAGTCGTGCACATGCGCCATTTGCTTTGAAAAATGGTAGATAAGATGCGGTGTTGGCTTATGTTGTTCTCATAAAAAACTGTTTTAAGTATCAAGAAATGCAATTACTTAACTTTTTTTTATTAAAGGCAACTTGTATCCAACCGCATTTCGGCGGAATCGTATTAAATTGGGTCTTGTAGCCAGTAAAAACGCGCAGGTGCTAACAAACACACTGGGTGCCTCAAATAGTCTCCATCAGCAAAACTCTATTGTTGGTAGTCTAAAAAGACTTGGTAAATCGGCAAAAGCGTTCAGTAGAATGAAAGAAAAAGACGAAGAAGGTAAAGACAGCACTCCATTAGCTGGTAATTTAATTAAACTCTAGTTGTTGTTTTTTTTGCTACTGCTAACACCAGACTGAAACTTTTAAAAAATCTTTAAAAGCAAACTCAAATTTATCTAAAAAGTGTGTTGACCAAATGCGTCAAGCTTTTTATGCAGTTATTTTTTAAAAGTATTTAAATTATTTTAGCTTTCATGCTTTAATGAAATTTGTCTTATAAAAATACATCAGATTTTGAAAACATTTTTCAAATGTATTTTTGTGAAAACAACTTCAATATTATTATAAAGTAAAAAATAAATTCATTAAATTAATAAATGCTCAACACATAAGTTAGTACACTTCATTGTGCTTTACCTATCATGAATTTTCTATCAATTTTATTATGAATATGTTATTTTATATCCACTAATAATCTGAAATTGCTGAAACTTATTTTTCACACTAAAATGCACAGGTATTGGTTTTGGTATTATAGACTCTTAATTTCAACTTTTGAAGTTTTAAAGGATAGATATGTAAACCGTAATTTTATAAAAATAAATCAATATATTTATTAAGTCAGGCAAAAAAAGCATAAATTAATTTTAAAGATAAATGTACAATTATTAGAAATGTCAAGTCTTGATAAGAACTCTGCTTTTAAAAGTCATTAAATCTCTGTCTCTGGTTTTAACTCTTGCAATCCCTATGACACTTGGCAAGTCATAACATTTGTTAGTAAATGTGAATTCATTAAAAATGGCATTTGATCGCAAATGCCATTTTGAATGCAGTCACAATAAATGAAAGGGTTTAAAGTTATACAATCACCATTTTTTCCGATCTTTTGGTGTCTGGGCTAAAATATGCTCCAAGACATATTAAGACAAGAAAAATATGCTCCAAGACATATTAAGACAATCTGCTTTTGTCTGCAGCTGTTAAAAATACTCATGAACATAGTTTTAATTGTTAAAACTGTGTTCATGAGTTTTCGCTGTTTGCCAAAACAAGGGGTTACCGCCACCCAAATTTTTTTCCTAGAATAGGCCCTGATGTATGTATATATATATCTTTATATTGTACCTGAAAGAAAATTTTATAATAATAAAAGCTACATTTTAATTTAGCTGAATTATTGATGTGTTTTAATGTAATTTAAAAGTTTATGTAGTGTTTTAATGTAGCTTGATTGTTGAATAAAGTTTTTAAAATTGAAACTTAAAGTTTTAATTTTAAAAACTTTATTCATTTTTAAAAATTTTTTCTTGTCTGGTTTATTAGTGTTCTCTTCAAAACTACAGTTTATAGAAGAAACTTTTCAACTACAATGCAAGACTACAAAAAAAGCTTGGACAGAAATGGTGTGCGATCGAATGCTATTGCTGACCACACAAATGATTTTTTTGGTTACAACTTGGCCACGACTGTTTAGATGATTTAAATGTTTCAGAAATGCGCTGAAAAAAAGAAACGTTAAGCTCAACTTAAACTAGGAAAAAAAATGAAAAAGCTAAAGAACAAGCAAAACAATTCCTTACTAAAAATAAAATAAATTAGCTTTAAAATAAAACTAAAAAAACTCGAAGTTAAACTTTATTTGATTATTTGATTTATTGATTATTTTATTACTTTTTGGTATGTTCTAATTGCTTTTGAAAAAATTTACTTTAAAACATTTAATTAAAGTTATGCAAAATGCTTTTACAAATTACTTCTATATATTGTTTAATAATTGAACAAATTTTATTTTATTTATTTAAAATTGAAATTAAATTATTGAAAAGAAAATAATATAATATATTTTTTGTTGTATAAACATTTCTCTCAAAAAGTTGCAAAAAAAAAAAAATTGTTTAAAAAATAACGTCGTCTTTTTAAAATCGTAATTTTTAATTATATCATGCTTAAATTAGTAAATCAAGTTAAAAAAAAAATTTTAAACAATTCTTCGTGAATATAGAAACATAAAAAAAAATAATGCAATTAATTCATCTGTAGTGGCCTTCTCAGCCTTGGGGAGGTGAATTACAAAAAAAAAAAAAAAACTTTAAAAAAGATCAATGATCAAAAGTTATTCTTAACATAATGATGTTTTTTATTGCATTTAAATTCTTAAAACATCAAAACAGCCGTTGTCAAATTGTAAACAAAAAAATAATAAGCGTTGTCAGTTACAGCGTGAAAATTTAAGTCAATCTAAAAAAACATACAATATAAAATTGAAACTATTATTAAAAAACAAAATTCTGCGATGAAATATTCTTATAAGGAAAGAAACTGCAATTTCACTAGACTAACGTTAAATAAACTAAATAACATGACAAAGATTTTGATTGCATAACTCGGTTCCGTAAAACTGTAAAAATTATATTTTAAAAATTTGATCAGACACTGTCTGACCCAAACAAGTTTTGATCAGACATTTTGTCCAGGACTTTTTAAAAAATTAAATTGAGCCCTGTAAATATATATATATATATATATATATATATATATATATATATATATATATATATATATATATATATATATATATATATATATATATATACATATATATATATATATATATATATATCAGGCCTTGTTACAAGATTTCGCTGCGTAACGAAAACGCGTAACGCATTTCAAAGTAACTCAACTCAGCAAATATATTTTGTATTGTTAGAAGTTATATTGCATCACTAGTGTTTTTTCAAGTGCCGCAATGTAATTAAAATTATTTTATTAACGCGTTAGAAATCATACAGTTTTTTTTTCTCTCACTAAAACAAAAGTTACAAATAAAATCTAAGTTCCTATTTGAAAATCCTTTCTATTATTATTTTCAAATATGAATTAAATTTTATTTTGAAAAAAATATTTTTTTCATAAAACGTAACATAATATTTGTTTATTTTCTTATAATTTTACAGTTGGTTTTTGGTTATTTTATTAACTGTTAACAAACTTTTTCTTATTTATTTTGTGAACTCTTTTTAATAATGTTTTTAAACAATGAAGAGTTTTTTTTATTATTTATCAGTTACGGAAAACATATTCGTGATCATAATTTATTTTCATAAATTAAACGAACGCCATTAAAACTTTACGTTATCGAATTAACAATAAATAAAATATCTTATTAACAAAATATTTACATCAAAATAAATTGTGCATTTTTTAAACTATTATGACAAAAAATAATTTATATATTTAATTCCTTAAGATAAAACTTAAAACACTTTATTTTTAAACAAATTTTTCACAACAACAACAAAATTATTAAACAAACTGTTTCTTTAACAACAAATCTATTAGTTTACAATTGCGGTTAAATGCTTCTACTTATGACTTTATTTCTTCTGAATAAATGTCACGTAAACGATATCAAAAGATAATTTAAATATTCAAAGAGATAAAAGTGTTTGTGTAACGCAAAACTGCTGAATGCGTAAGCAAATCGCCTTTTCGCAGGCAAAATGCGAGCTGCGTAACGCTTCTTAACAAGGCCTGATATATATATATATATATATATATATATATATATATATATATATATATATATATATATATATATGTTTAAAGTTTAATGTTGGATTGTAATCATCTTTGTCCTTATTAAACAATAAGGATTCACTATCGGGAGGCGGTTATAAAACTAAGATTTTTCAACTGTTACAAAGTGACCCTTTGTATTATTACCTAGCATAGTATCAGGAAACAAGTTTAAAATAGAATTACTGCTGCAGATAAATATCAAGTCAAGCATAATTTGAGCAACCACAGGATATCTGGAATTAGGAAATGTGGTAAGTTGTGTAAAGAGGCTGTTTGGGTAAAAATCCAAAAATCATATTCGATAGAATTGTATGGATTGAAAGATTTTATACCATCTTTAGACCACTTTATATTTGGTAGTTTAAATCACTAATGATAAAGAGGCCATTGTAGGGCTTCCTAATTAAGCTATTAGTTAATTTGAAGGATTCAGTCATATATTTTATTAAAATAGTATCATTTAATCTATATGTACACCTGATAAGTATATGTTTATTGTTAACTTTTACAGATACCCAAAACCTGTTTGAGAATACTTTTATAAAACTGATAAACTTTGTGAGAGTTGGATACGTTAGCAATGTAGATAGCTAAACCACTACCTTGACGTCCAAATTGGCAATCTTTTTTTAAGCAAGTTGTTTTAATACAATAGCTTTATTGTTGTATTTTGCATTAAAATGTTACGACACCTTACTTGCCACTTTTTAAAGTATTAGTCAAGATTACTATTATAAGATAATAAATATTAAAATAGCTTAAAAATAGTCTGAAAAGTGTTGCTAATTCTTAGCTATATAATAATAACACAAATTGCTAATTGCTCAAAGAGGCTGATTCCATCAATAGCTGTAAAGTATCAGAGTACTAACAGAACCATTTTGTGCATGGATGGTGTCCCTGTTTGTACTTTTAGTGTGCATTGTCATGGTCACATTTAGAGCCCTCTGTTATGGCTTTGGGTTTATTAATAGTAATTAAGCAATTGCTTGAAGTATTATATAGTGTACTGAGTACTATCAATGCTAAGTCAAGTTCTTTAACAAATCAAAAAGTGACTTAAGTACCAAAAACTATGAACTTTTATTTAAATAATATACTTTTATTTAAATGACATCTATGAATACATTTTTTTTACAAAGTATGGTAGCTATGGGTCGCTTCACTATAGGATAAATTAATTTTTAATGAAGTCATGCACAGAACATAAAAAAAGCAAAAAATAAAAATAATAAATAAACCCTATTTTCTCTGAAAATGTATTAGTGACAGATGTTTTGTTTTTTATAGATAATTATACAAGAATTCTTAAAGATTATTACAAAGTTACAGCATTCTATGATATATCTTTGCTCCACAATAGTAGTTTAAACTAAAATCACGCACAGAAAAAAGAAAAAGTAATGAACAGAACATGCAAACATTTTTATTTTTTGGAATGCATTTTTGGAAATAAATTCATTATGACTATCATGAATAACATATATATCATTACTGATTATATTAAATACACATTTAATTAAAAAACGATATTTTAATGTATTATATTAAAGATAAATAATGTATTTTATAGTTAATATATTATATTAAAGATAAGAAAATTATAATATCAAATTTTGAGCAATAGGTTTAGTTGTAACACTTTTATTTGATAATAATGTATCCACGGTTATCAAAGTGTGGTTGCAGTACTAACGGTTTTAACTCACACAAGTTATGCCAGGAGAAGTCATCTGCAGATGGATATATAAAAATAAGTTTGTTTTTTTCTTTTAGAAATTGAATGTGTCATATTATCTACAATTTCTAATACTTTGGCAAAGTATATATTTACACTATCAGCAGAACACAATTCTACAAAGACAGTTATACCTGTATTAAGTTTGTACCTTTCAGATCGCACTTAGGAACAGCCACAGAAAAAGGATGACACTTAATTAAATGACAAGTAACACGAGAATGAATTATAGTAGATGACACAAGAGGCGTTAGCTCTCGAGAGCAGTGCCCATTATAGTATTTGTAGAAAAGAGAAAGAGAAGCAACATTACGACGATGTGATAATGGTTGGAGGTTAGCTGCAAGAGCAGGTCCACCTATGTTTACAATACGTTTTTGCACCTTGTCTAAAAGAGAAAGGGCATCATTAGAAGATCCACCCCAGATATGGCAACAATATTCCATACAAGGCCGGATTTGAGATTTATATAGATAGAGAATAGAATCCGAAGTAAGAAAGTGGCGAGCTCGATAAAGAGATGCAACCTTAGCAGATGCTAATTTTGGAATGGATTTGATATATGGTTTCCAAGAAAGATCAGAAGTAAGAGTTAGTCCTAGAAGATGAAGAGTAGGTGACTCATCGAGTACATTACCATTCATAAATATAGGAAGATCTAAATTATTGCGATAACGATTGGCTGAAAAAAATTGAGTTTTATCTGAATTAAAGTTCACCAGCCACTGTGAGCCCCATGCTGTAGCAGAAGTGAGATCCTTTTCAAGCTCAAATGCCCCCTCCAAGCAATCAGAGGGTGTTGGTTTCTTATCACGACAAGAATAAATGGTAGTATTATCAGCAAACAATGCCACCTTAGATGTGAGAATATCTGGAAGATCGTTAATGTAAATTAAAAAGAGTATAGGGCCAAGGATAGAACCTTGAGGAACCTCTGAAGTTACAGAATAAGAAGAAGAGTGTTGTCCATCAAGGACAACTTTTATGCTACGATTGGAAAAGAAGGATTCAATGATCTTAAAGATGTTGCCGGATACACCATAAGAAGAAAGCTTATGGAGCTTTCTTCTTATGGTGTATCCGGCATTAAGACCAGCATGCCAAACTTTATCAAAAGCTTTTGAAATGTCAAGAGCGATAGCCTTAATCTATCCACCTTTATCTAATACACGATAAAACCTGTCAGTTATTACTGTTAGCAAATCAGCTGTAGAACGAGAAGATCGAAATCCATATTGATGGTCAGAAAGTAAGTTATTATATTCAAGATAAGAAATTAAGTGTTTGTTAATTAAAGATTCAAAAACCTTGCTTATGATAGGAAGAAGACTTATGGGACGGTAGTTAGACGAATCAGATCGCTCTCCAGAATTTTTGAAGATAGGGATGACAAATGCCGCTTTCCAGCAGGCTGGAAAACAAGACTCTGATAAGCACTTGTTGAATAGTTTTGAGAGTATAGACGACAGCTCCGGAGAACACTTCTGCAAGACAATAACAGGTATGTTGTCCGGGCCACAAGCTGTCTAGGCAGGAAATCACTTTAGATACAAACGCTTGAGTGATATAAATGTCAAGCAATGGATCAACCTGTTTGTTGGCAATATCAGGTAGAACGCAACTAGTGGAATTAAGAGATGATATTGATGAAAAGTTTTTAGCAAACAATTCGGCTCACATCAACTGGAACAAATGGTAATCGGAGAAGGAAATGTTTAGTGAATACGGTGTTTGGTGTAGAACTTTCCATATAAGGTTCTCCATTTGGAGCTGGTCCCACCAGAAATGGAAAACAATTGCAGAAAACCTCTTCTTTTTATTGCGCAAGCAGTTGTTCGCAGGCAAAAAATCCCTTGGTTTCAACTCATACAGCATCAAATTTCCTTGCATTTTGATAGACTCCCAATGTTTCTGCAAGTTCTTCTTGGCATGGATCTTCATTAAGTAGTACCTCCAACTTGGTATTTTTAAACTTTTTCTCAGCACCATCATCTTCAAGGTTAAAACCACAACCTTTAAATTGTTGAAACCATCTCCACAATTGTTGAAACTAATTCCCCTCAAAAACCATTTTAGCTTTCAGGTAAAATTCATTTCAGCCTGATCCGATCAGGATTAAGCTCTAAACATATTGGTTGATTAATGATCTGTTATAAGAAAAAAATGTATGATATTTAATGACTTTGAACTTTGAACTTGTTTTCAAGCCCAGAGTCCTGGAGTCCCAGAGTCTTTGCTGCCATTATACCTAAGGACTTTGGGTTTAAAAATTTATTGTTCTTCTGACCTATAAGTCTTGAATTTTTCCCCAGTTTTTTTTATATTTTTGAGGCTCCTGGATAAGAAAAACTAGGAAAGAAGTGATCTTTTAGTGACTTTCAAATCCAGAGTCCTTTTTGGGACTCTTCATCCGTGGCATTAATCCATGAACCTTGGAAATTTTTAACACTATTTTCACATTTGCCTTTTCCCTCAATATTTCCTTCACAATAGCCCAGTAAGATTCAATAACTTGCTGGTCAGGACAGTTTGGTGGATTAGCATCCTTTGGAACAAAATTGACTCTTTAATTGACTCATTTATGTTATATACAAGAAAATACGAAAAATATTTTGTTTTATGCTCATTTAATATTTAGTATTGCTTCCTGAATTTTTAATGACTTCAAATATGCGACTTGACATACTAGTCACAAGATTTTGGATAGTTTCTATAGATATTTCATTCCAAGCTTCTCTGATACAAGTTTTCAGCTCCAATGCAGATTCATATTGCTTACCATTTTCATAAACCTTTCAAGAAATTATTCCCCATCGATTTTCAATTGGGTTAAGACCATTTAACCCAATTGGGTTAAGTTAAACCTAAGGTCTTAACCCAATTGGGTTAAGACCAAGGCATGCGGGCCATTCCATTACATGAATATTTTTCTCTCTAAACCAAGCTTTTGTAAGCTTTGCGTTATGGATAGCAGCATTGTCTTGTTAAAAAGTGAAACCTCACCCATCAATTCTTCACCATGTTCAAGCAAACTAATTTCTAATAAGTCAATGTAGTCCTGTGAATTCATTTTTGTTGAAATCCATGCCAGTGGTTGTTTTCCAGCAAAGGAAAAAGCCCCCCAAACCATAACAGTTCTACCATCAAAGTTACGACTCATTCGAGTTTCTTTTTCTTTTCGAATATCGTGCAGTAATATTGATAGCCATCAAGACCATCTAGATTGATGTTCTTTTTATCACTAAAGAGAACTTGATGCCACTCTTCCTGTAATCTAACTTCTTTACGACAAACAGTAAGTTTTGGTCTTGGTTAACGTTTTTCCGAACTGTGTTTGAATCTTTATGTAAGATTTGTCTCACACGTTGAACAGCTACAGGTAATTGTAAATCAACACGAATTTGAGATGTAGTCATGTGCTGAGCAGCAGCACGACGTACAATAACTTTTAGTACGATTATCAATTTTAAGTTTGTCACCACTTTCCTTATAAGCTCCATAATTAAGGCTAATCTTGAAGTAATTATTAACCACTTTTGTAGATCTTTTAATTTTCTTTGTAATTTCCTGATTAGATAAGTCTGTATTTTTGTATGCTTTGATTACTGCTAATACTTGATTCGTTAAACACTTACCACGTCCCATTTCAAATTCATGTATCAAAAACCAAATGTTAAAAACTTTGTAAGCCATGATTTCACAGTCTTTGTTTAACTAACAAATAATAATAAAAAACTAAGTCACTATTGTGTATCACCAAATCAAAATATACAAGTAAACTGAAAATAATTATTGATGAGGCTACTTCTATTTGCTACCGCAAATATTAAGTATTATACATTTTATGGTTTTATCAACTGTACCGCAATTTAATTATGCTAGATTATAATCTAAAATGTTGTTTGTAACAATAATTATATAAGTGTGGATACAAAAGATGCACCACACAAATTTGCTTAGAGATTTACAAAATATTGGATCAGTACATGGTGAGGCTAATTCTATTTTCTCCACTGTAAATATATACACATTTATATTAGGAATGTCACTTGATACAAAAATGAGCAAAGAAACTTCTAGCATCAATATTATAGTGCCAATATATATAATAATTAAAAATTCAAATAAAAAATTTTAAAAAAAATTTTTTTACCTACCGGGGAACTGGTTGTTTTTTTTCATCGTAAAATTGTAAAATTTTTGTATATCAGGTCATAAAATTTCTCAATTAAAAAAATGTATATCTCATTGAATTTAAGTCCAATTTTAATGTTTTTTGTGTATAACACATGAAAAAAACTGGGAAAATGATTGGCATCTAAAAACCAAGATTAAACTAGGGCTGATGATGGCTGGGAGCCTGGGGGGCTGTCCCTAGGTTTATTTTTATTTTTTAGAAATTTCAAGTAATATTAAGTAATAATAGAAAAATTCGAAAAAAAAATTATTTTTTTCTACCAGGAAACTTGTTTTGTCAGATCTTAAAATTGACATCTTAAAAATAAATGAATTTTAGTCCAATTTTTATGCTATTTGTGTCTAAACAGATATGAAGAAGAAAAATGGCATTAAGATTAACTATTTGTTTGGCAAAGTTACATGTTTATATTGAAACATATATTTACAGTATAAATAATTAAATTCAAGTGTCTTTTAAAAAAATGTTTCTTAAATCTTTTTTAGAGTACAGCTTAAGCATTAATAGTCAATGAGCCATTCTGGCCCTGATAAATCCATCTCTTCTCTCAAATCCACAAACAGATGTAGATGTATCTGTCACCTCTTTTACCACTCTTTTGCAAGACTGTGTGTAGAGGAAATTAAGGTGCTTCAAAAGGTGTCTTTAAGAAATTGTCAAGATCTTTTGTAGGTATTTGACAAGTAAACACAGGGTTTGATTTATCTTTTTTGTCCCAGTGGATCAGTTCTTGTATGGATATAGCTCCCAGATTGAGTTGGACCTTCTTCTAACAGTGTTACTATGTGTCCCAGGGCCTCAACACTACTGTATTTCACTTTGATTTTATACCACATGTGAAAATACACTTGAACTACCCATTTTAAAATTAAGTAAAATCTTCTTAGCACATCATCAGTAAAGCCGTGGTCACTCATATAGAGAAAAATAATAGCTTCCCCAGTAGTAAGCCATCTGTTACAGGAAAGATTGCCACAGTTAGCCTATTTAAGATATGGGTCCAACTTGCCTGTACTCAAACATGTAATCAGTTTATAGCAGTGAGATGAATCTGTTGACATTGAAATTTTTTCAGGGATCTGGATTAATGGTTCCAACTGCACAATAGGTTCAAATGTATCAAGTCTTTCCATACTGTTCACTTTTGAAAGAGCTTTTCCAATTGGTCCAGTAAAATCAATTTTTGAATTGGTGGGTCCATCCATAGTGACAATAATGTACCTCAAAGGAAGCTCATTGCAATGTAGCATATAAATAGACCGGAAACACTTTCTACCCAACGATTGCTCAAGATTTGTCAACAAACCTCAATCTTTTCCTGAACCAGTTACAGCGTTTGTTGAATCTCCTCCTATTACTTCTAGAGATTTATGTACTCCCCGAGGAACCATCCAATTAAACAGTCCAAAAGCTACATGTTTAGCAATCTTATTGAGAGGTATTGCCTTCATGCATGTAAAATGTGTAATATAGTGACCGTCAGGTTCAGAAGTAACACTAATGTGTTCTTCTTTCACAACCCTTTGATGAAATTGTTTTGTTACAGGGTTGTGCTTTAAAACTCTGGTGAAGTCTTTTCTGCCGTCAGCAAATATACTTTTGATAGGTTGTACTTGAATCTTCATTTTTCAGATGTCTTTGCTTTAGTCATTACTGATTTCCTAGCTCTAACAACTTTCTTAGGATCTACAGCCAAATAGGACATTTCCGGTGTTAAAAAGTTACCCAGAATAAGGTCTTGAAGAACAGCTGAAACTACTGCTGATGTTGCAGCTGGTGAAATATCAAATCTCAAAGAAGCTTTAACAGTATTACTAATAGACATAAAATTTAGTTTCTAGTTATCATTTAAAGCAGTTTCATTTTACTACAGGTACTATTTTCCTCTAGAAATATCAATAAACTTATTCCAGACTAATTCTGTTTTCTGTACCAAAGATATCTTGTCTATTACCACAAGAAACTAGAAAAGAGCATTCGATCTTGTCCACTGTTGAAAAACCAACTCTGCTAACTGTACACTAAGTTCTCTTACAAAAATCAGTCTCCTTAAAAATAAAACAAATAATAAAAGGTTTAGCTTAGTGAATACAAGTAAATATAAACAATATTTCTGCAATCTTTAAATGTGACTTTTCATTACATACTTATCAATATTTTTTTTAATGAGCAAACATTCTTGTATTAAAAGACCCTTCCTCTAATAGTAGGGCTTCTGAAAGGATATCTCTAATAGTAGGGCTTCTGAAAGATTAAGATCATTACTTCCACCCAAATACAATAAAAGCTTTGATTCTTTTTTATCCAAATTGAATCTTGTAATTTTAAGAGCGCTTCCTGTTAATATTAAATAAATACTAGCAATTAACAAAACTGAAAATAGACCAAACCAGAAGTAAAGTACTTTTGTACTGCGTACTCATGTATGAGGTACATGAATGCACCGTACAGAAGTAATTTATATAAGAAGATAATATATATAAAAGTAAAATACACACACACACATATATATATATATATATATATATGTGTGTATATATACATATCAACCCTTAAAATTAGGGTCGGCGTTCGGCAATGTTGAAATAACTGCCCACCTCTAACAGTTTGAGGTTGGCAATTTATTGCCGACCTTATTTTGCTTGATTCCGAAGGTTAATAAAAAATGTATATCAGGTCTTGTTTTAAAGCGTGAACTAGCGCGCCATTTAAATACGCACTAAGCCATTTAATGTAAGTGGTAAGTCATTTCGCGTTAGCCATTATTTATCAATTTTAATATTCAAACAAGTCTAAAGAAATTATTTAAGCGGCCAGATAAAAGATGTAATTAATGTTATAAAAACCACTTATGAAGTTTGAATGATGGTTACATTAAAAAGTTTGCATGACAATTACAAATTTTTTTTTTTTTTTTTTTTTTGTAACTCCCCAAGGTTGAGAAGGCCACTACAGATGAGGAGGCTACTTGTGGTTATAACCCTCTCTCAACTCTATAACTCTGAAACTCAAGCTTTGACAAACAAGGGTGCTGCACGGAGAAACAAGTTGAGCGCGGTACTACCAGGGACGTGGTGGGAATCGAACTCGGAACCTCTCGCACACCACTACCGCATTTGATATTTGCGCAATTTGCAAATGTAATAACTTAAGAAAAAACAAAGAAAATATTATTTTTGTTAATCTAACTTTTCCATCAAAAATGTTCAGTAAAAGAAAACAAAAAATGTTATAGGGTGCTTAAAAAAAGAAATCATAAAATTTAAGAAAAATTTAAAACTTTCATTTATCATCTTCAAGAGCAAGAATATTTATTTAAACAATTTCTCATTTCTGTGGACATAATTCTATTATTATTTTTTTTAGTTGAATTTATGCTTGAAGCGACATAGCTCTTGAAATGTCTTCGTTTAAATTTATAAGTTTTATTTTACAAAAAAAAGTTTGGAAAAATATTATTTTATAATTGTTACATCAGCTTTATATAATTAATAGATTGTGAAATATCAAAAAACAGAAATTGTAAAAAGCGAAAACAGAAATTTCCTTATAATTTGGAAAGAATTTTGATTAAAAAAGTTTTATTCCTAAGAGTTTTAGTACATGACGTCAATGACTTTTTTGTTTGTTTACATAATCGATCTTTTCGCAAACAAAAAATTAATGACTTCATGTACTAAAATTTTTTGGATTTAGTAAGAGTGCAAAAAATTTGATTTCATGGTAAAACTGTCCCTAGTATTACTGTGTTCAACTTGTTTCTCTACGCAGCATCTTTGTTCATCAAAGTTTGTATTTCAGAGTTATAGAGTTGGGAGAGGGTTATAACCACAACTAAAGTAGCCTCCTCGACTGTAGTGACCTTAATGGCCTTGGGGAGTTGAATTAAAATATAAAAATAATAAAAAATATAAATATTAATGGAAATAAAAATTAATAAATGTAAAAAAGTGGTATTCTTTGCTTAATTACAATATTTATTTTGTCAAAAGTCTCCAGTTGAACCAAAATGTTTAAAATGGTGCCAATATTTTTTTGATAAAAAGGAAAAAACCCATTTGAATTGTAGTCCTGTAAATCATTAAAAAAAACTCTGTGGTAATGCAAATAATCATATTCGATGATTAAAAAACATTGAATATAATTATTTGCATTAGGAAAAGTATTACACCCATCAAAATACTAAAGATAAGAGTGTTAGAAGTTTAGACAGAACACCAACATACATAAAAAAGTACACAGGTGAGCTAAAACAGTAACTAAGACACCTCAAACTATATAAGAGATGCACTCAAAAAAAAATTAATATATATGTATATATTTCTATAGGCATGACAGATTTTAAATAGTACTGATGACAGGAAGCAAACTCAATCCAGCTTTTGCTTAGAAAGCAAATCCCACAAGGCAGCAGGACATGAAACAGGTTGGACTGGGTTACATGTTACCAGTATCAGGGTGATCATAAAGACCATACACCAGACCCGACCTTTAAGGGACCTTAAAGGATCTTTAGGTCTAGGTGTTGTCTAGCCTTCATTTACAATATAAGTATAACTTGTTTTGGCACTTAATAATCACTTTAAATAAGTTTCATTGGAGTGTTAGTAAGCATGGCATCGAAGAGAACACAGGGGGATGCAGGTAAGTGCAATACTATTTCAAAACGTACAAAATATGTTAATGAGACTGAGGAGCAGCGAAGTATACAACTTGAAAAAATAGAGAACAAAAAAGATTAGCTCGTGCCACAGAATCTCAAGAAAAAAGAACTTTTCGCTTGGCAAGACAAAAGAGTAGACAAAATCAGCTGAGAGCGAATGAAACAGATGAAAATAGAAATACAAATCAAGAACATGAAGAAAGACTAAATCGCCTTCGTGAAGTTTATGCTGCAAGATCAGCAGAGGCTCACGAATTTAATCGCACAATTAATGTCTTTTGCAATTAAACATGCAACTTATGTACTAAACAGTATTATCCAAATCAAGTTGTGCGGTAAGACCTGGCAATCCAAAGAAATTTAGAGACTAAGAAGACACAGTAGTTTTTATTTTATATTTCAGATATTAAAAAATTAAAGTATGGAATCATATTGAAATAATCTAGTAAAGAAAAATATGATTATCGTTTTTCTATATTTCTATATAAATTAGTGATGTGCCATCGGCAAAGGCCGATTAAGGCTAATTATAGAGTTTAATGTATGTATATAAAGGTAGTATCTTAATATTAGGTATGCATCTTGTATATATAAGGTGTGCCTATGCACTTGTTTAGTTTGGCTTAATAGTCAATACCGATGCATCGGCCAATGCTGATTAATCAACCAATGCCATCGGCCGATTAATCAACCAATGCCATCGGCCGATTAATCGGCCAATGGTTTAGCCGATTAATCGGTTGCTGGTTACCAATAGCATAGGCTAATAGGTCAAATCACTTCTGATGAATAGGAACATATTAAATATGTAATTTAAACCCTTAATATTATTATAATACCCTTAAATAAATACATTAAACCTATTATTAGCCACATTCGGCATTAGCCGATGACACATCACTAATATAAATGCTTTACAGTTAAAACTAAAAAGGAGAAAATAATACTTGTGTAAGTAAAAAAATTTAAAAATCCACGTTTTTATATCCAACTAAAAAGCAGAAAATAATTTTCTTCTCTGTTACACCTGAACTGATTTGTTAACATTTATGTAAATTTTTAATTCATATTACTTTGAACAATTTATAAAATTTTAGAAGTGAAAACGTGAGATGCAACTGTTAACAATTCAATAGTAAAATGCTATGAAAATACTACATTCACAACTAATTGTAAATTTGTGTTCTGATCCATCTATCAACTAGACGCGTCTCATGTTTTCACTTCTAAAATTTTATAAATTGTTCAAAGTAGTATAAATAAAATTTTACATACATGTTAACAAATCAGTTCAGGTGTAACAGAGAAGAAAATTATTTTCTTATTAGTCTGATAGAAAAGCGTGGATTTTTTATTTTTGCTTAAGAGTGGCAAAATACTTGTGTAAAATTTTTTTATTTACACAAGTATTTTGCCACTCTTAAGCAAATATCTTTTGCCAATTCCTCAAAATTTTTGAATGGAACAGAACTGTGGGTAGTTTGATGAGTTCAGGTTTTTTGGTATGAATTTGATGTCTCTTAAATTGTGCCACTCTACAGTCTTCTTAGAATAATGACAAGAAGCAAGATCAGGCCAGAACCAAGTTCGTCTACAGTAAAAAAACAAAAACATACATTCTATTCCTTTAAAAAAACATGAGAGCCAAGAGCCGCTTGATTTTTGCGGCTCCGGCTCAGCTCCACAAGCCTGATATAAATTAATTTCTTTTCTTATCATTCTTATAAATGAATTAAAATATGCTTGATTTTTTTTTTTAATTATTTCTTAAATTTGTAATTGCAGCGTTGCAACTAGTAATGATTTTTTTTATTTTTGAAAAGTTTGTGAGTAACAAAAAAAAAATAGTTTATTGCAAAAAGTTTAAAGTTTCCAAGTACCATTTATTTAAAAATATATATATAGTTAAAAAAAAAGATTTGCTGTAAAAAAAAAGCTTGTGTGTGTGTATATATATAATGTATACATATATATACACATACATATATATACACATACATATATATATATATATATATATATATATATATATATATATATATATATATATATATATATATATATATATATATCAATCCATTGAATTAGCGTCGGCATTCGGCAATGCCGACCTAACCTCAGACCTACAAATGTTGGAAGGTTGGAAATAATCACTGACTTCATTTCTAAGTTTTATAGTCAAACCTTCATTTTACATTTTATCTGCTGACCTAAAAAATTTAAATACAAAAATAATATGCACTGTCTGCTTTGATGATGCTAAAGTTATTTATAAAAAATTTGTTTCATGGCAACATTTTGATACCAGCTTATTTCTTATGTTTAATAATTTCATCTTTGATGTTATTATGTGATACTTTTCAGTTAGGTAAAGGTTGCATGATTTTCCTCTGGGTTCAAATGGTTGCACTTTATCGATGATTTTCCATGTAATAATAGGATTTGTGTATCCTTTTTTTTTTAATATCCCACATAAACTTGGAAATCTATGTTGAATTTGCTTTGCTTTCAAATTGGAATGAGTTTTTGTGTTTTTACCAACAATCTTTAAAAGTATTCTCTGTTTGTCCAATATAATTGAATCCACTATATTGTGGAGAAGTTTTTATGTTACAGCAGTGTACTATATTTTTTTGGAGGCTATTTCCTTCCAAAGGGTATTGCGAAGTTTGTCGGCAGTTGCATTGTTGGTTGGTTGAAACTTGTGAGTCATGTTTCTTTAACTACCAGGTGTTATTATTTAATTTTAAAGAATACAATTCGCTCTACTCTTTAATGAGCACTCTATACTGATATTTATCAAAACAAATATAATATTTTACATATATATATATATATATATATATATATATATATATATATATATATATATATATATATATATATATATATATCATATGTTAAGAGTGTATTACTAAACTGTTAGTGATATATTGTTTTAATGTTTTTTTGTTTGTTTTTTTGTGTGACAAATTTGACAACAAATTAATTTGTGATATTGTTTGCATTGTCTTTGTTTACATCTGGAAAAACATTTTTTTTAGTTTTCGAAAATTTTCAACAAATTTGTTGTTTACATAAAATTTAACTAATATTCCAGGTACTGATGAACCTGCTAAAGAAAATCATTTAAATGAAAATACAAAAGATGTGGAAATGGCAGATGAAGATCACTGTAGAGCAGAAGGTTTAATTACATTTGAAGTTCACAATGTTAGTAAAATCAAGGAAACTGTACTTAGTGAACCTGTAATAATTCGAAATTTACCTTGGTAAGAATTTATTTAAAAAAAATTACAGAATTTAAAAGTATTGTTAAAACTTGTATATAATTTTGTATTTTTATATATTTATGTTATAAATTTATTATAGTTTTGATTTCTAAAGTAAACATTAGTTAATATACAATAGAATTTTTCTATTTGTCCAATAGTATTTGTTGTGACTTTGTGTATGAAAAAATGATGATTATTTACAGTCTGCTGAAACAATTTATTAACAAAATAAATAGTTTAGAAATTTATGGGGTTACCTATTTTCTTCAGCGATGTTGGGGGGTGGGGTTGGAATATTCTTTACTTCACTCCCCGCCCAGTTAAAACCTTATTAATTAATAATTTAATTTTATCAATTATAGCCGTAATTATATTATTTCTTGTTTTAAGAAATAAATTTCTCAAACTATGGTCAATAGATTTATGATTTTGCTGTGAGTTCTGATGAGTTGTTAGCAACTTTGAAAGTTTTTCAAAGTTTTGGAGTTTTATTGTATCCAAAAAGTCTGAGGGAGTCTCAACCGTAGGCATTTTTTCAAACCTAGAATATCAAAAATTAAACAGTAGTCTGGTGATATATACAACTCAAGACCTAGTGGCTGTTTTTTATCAACAAAACTTTCGGATTTTTTCGATTTCAGCTTTGATTCTATTCGTTTATACATCTTTTCAAAGCTTGTTTTTGAATACAGAATTTTTTACCATTTTTTTATTGTGATCTCGGTTAAAAGATGCCTACACCAGCACCGAACACCTCTATGGTTTTACCATGATTTCTATTTCACCTCTACAGCAGTTTACATCTGCCAATAGTCTTGTTGATCTTAAAAGTTTAAATTGCAGTGTAGATAAAATAAGGTTTAAAATGATACTGCTAAAAACTTATTACATTTAATTTTGACAAGATAAAATCAAAGTGCAATTTCTATTGATTTCATTTTTATTATATTTCTACTGATTTCTAAGAAAAGTCTGTCATTGGAAAAAAAAAGTTGGTTTAGAGTTATTTTCTTTGTATTTTACATCTGATTTTTAACCAATTTGCAAACCTTTGTTTTTAAACAATCTGTTACTTTATGCCATAAATTATTTTTAACTAATAAGACTAAAATATCAAAACTTAAGAAATTAAGTTTTACTTGCATTACTAAATTTTAATTGCAGAATCAAAAGTCTCAGTTCAAAAACCGCGATGCCCTGGAGAGAGAAATTCTATTGATCTCTTTTAGTATTTTTTTACTCAGAATAAAAACCTGCCTGATTTTTGAGAAATGCAACTTGAATTTCACGAAATTCAATGCGTGTGAAACAGCTCCATATTTGTTAATTTTCACCTGATGGTCTGAGTTTTTTCTGCAAGTTAACAATAATTTCAAATGTCAAAAATCTAAATGTTAATAATTTTAAAATTAGAAACTTATACATTTTGTTTTTGTAAAAAAGTATTTTAAAGTGAAGTAGTTTTATCTTTACCTTTTTGTTTTTTAACTTTTTATAGTTTTATGATATAATTAGTTTATTCTCCGGCTTATTTGCTACTATGGCTATATGAAGCTCTTTGACATGATAGCAGGAAGTTAATAAGATTAATGGTCGGCCGGGAAAGTTAGCCAATCTTGTACGAACCTTTTTTATTTAAAAAAAAATTCCAGCCAGGACTTGAAGTGGGTGAACTGTATGAGATCAAAAGCATCTAACAAATTTCTAATTGCTGTGTATTGGGCCTCAACACTATCGTGTTTAATAACCACATTTTTTTAACTTCATAACGAATTTGTGCGTTTTTAAAATACCACCAGTTTTCAAAAATAATAGCAATAAAAATGCGCACAATCGGTATAGATAAAAAATCTTCCATTATTTGTAATAACATTATTATAAAGTTAATATAAAAATTCATATTTACGCCGATTGTTTGAAAATGCCCTTAAAAACTCAAAAAAAGTAAAAATGTTAAACTTTAAAAGAGTGGGGTGAGTATAAATAGTCATCCAAAATAAATAATAAAATAGTTTCATTAAGAAAACAATACCTTGGGAATATTTTATGACACTCCGCATATTAAAATTTGTTTATGAGGGTCAAAATGGGAAGGGCTAATATATAGGGTATTTCCAAAAAATCATGCACGGAAACTTGTATATCTTTTTCCTATTATTTTCATAAAAATAAAACTGGCAATCTCCAATTTACTTTCATTTAATTCTAATCAATATAAATATTTTGTAAACAAAATATGGTATCCACTAGTAATGTTAACAAAGAATAAATTAAGTTTGAAGTGGAATCACAGAACAGAAAATTTCAATTTTAGTTACTAGATAAATAAACTTTAATTCCACGGAAAATGTAAGTTTCAGCCGTATACTTTTTTTTTTTAAATAATATTTTAAACAGTAAAGATTTCCAGAAAGTTACAGAATTGCACTATGAATCATAGAGTTACAGCAATCATTTAAATGCTGTTCATGAATGATCACCACACAAGTCACACACGGATGTTGCGAATTTATCAATTTCATGTAGTTATTTTAATAAAAATAAATTGCTTGTGAGTATTTCAAGTGAAATGTTATATTTTTATGAATCATATTTAATATATTTTTGGTGAGAAAATAGCAGTCATCGGTTATTTCTAGCTATAATATGGCGTTTTGAAAATTATGGTATATTTTTCAAAATGTAGTGATAAGCTACATTTAATAATGCGGTAGTGGTGTAGTGGTAGAGCGCTCGCTTCATAAGCGAGAGGTTCCGAGTTCGATCCCCACCACGTCCCTGGTAGTACCGCGCTCAACTTGTTTCTCCGCGCAGCGGCCTTGTTCGTCAAGGTTCGTGTTTCGGAGTTATAGAGTTGAGAGAGGGTTATAACCACAATTAAGTAGCCTCCTCATCTGTAGTGGCCTTCTGGGCCTTGGGGAGGTGAAATAACAAAAAAAAAAAAAGCAAATTAAGCGATTAAGCCAAAAAATAAAATTATAAAAGTATGTATATTTAATTTTTTCAATTAGCCTAATATATGATTAAAATATTTTTGTTATAATTGTACTTTAAGAAAATCAAAATAGTATACATATTGCATAAAGTCCCAGCTTTTAATTGCTAAAACAAAAAAAATTAAAAAATTACCCACAGAAATGGAAATGCCCTATATATTTAAATCAATATATATATATATATATATATATATATATATATATATATATATATATATATATATATATATATATATATATATATTTATATATATATATATATATATATATATGTATATATATATATATTTATATATATAAATATACACACGCACACACATAGTTAAATCAAAATAGTTGATGAAAAATTATTATTATAATAAAGTTGAAATTTAAAAAAAAATTATTATATTGAACTTTTATCTTTTTATTAAAAATTTTTATCATTTTCTTTAAGGAGAATCATGCTTATGCCTCGATACAGTGTAAATCAAAGTAATGAACGTTCAAAAAGTGCTGGTGTTTTTGTTCAATGTGATCCTGATAGTGATGTAGCGTCATGGTCTTGTCAAGCTCATGCCAAGATAACTCTAAAATCACACAAAGGAGAGGATGTAGTTAGAAGTAATAGATTTTAAACACAAAATTTAAATAAGGATTACTATAAAAAAATTAAAGAAAAACAAATAACTAATAAAACTTTATATTTTAAAATGAATGTAAGGGTTGCTAATAATTTATATTACCTATTTTATTTACAGCTACCTGTCACTGTTATGAATTTTCAATTGAAATAAAAAATAAAATTATTTAAAAGTTATTTGGTAGTTCAATTTTTTGAATCATAAGAACAATTTGTGAAAATTTTGAGAATAAAGTTTAAAATATATAGTAAATTACTGATAAAACTACATTTATAAAATATATAGTAAATTACTGTTATTTAATAATAACAGAGTTTAAACTCAAATCTTAAGAAGCTTCAGTATGTCTATTTTTTTATTATTTTTTAGTTTATTAAGGCCCTCTACTGGAAAAAGGGTGTAAAAACAGTTAAAAATAAAACAGGGATGTAAACGCAGTTAAAAATGAAAAGATTAGCCTTTACTAAAGCTGTATGTTGGGTCTAGTTGATGTGAAAAAGTGTCACGATGCACAAAGTGTCATGCATGTTTAACAAAGATAGTTACGATCAACATGTTATCATATCAAAAATAAAATATATAATTTGCTTATTAACATTATTCTGATAGTGTTTTGTTTTTATTTCAATAAAAAAACAATTAAAATCAGGAAATAATTTTTCAAATCATTTCCTGATTTAATAAAAAAGTTTTTGGTATTTTAAACTTTTAAATTATATTGTTATTTTAACAGATTTTATATTTTGTCAGATTGTTTTAATATATTATTTTAGTAATATCATTATTTGTTAATTTATTCTTAGAAATATCACATTTATTTTTCGCAAAAGAAAATGATTGGGGGTATAGCACGTTTGTTCCATGGAATGCAAGTATTTTTTGTGTTTTTTTTTTTGTTTTTTTTGTGTGTGTTTTATTTTTGTTTTCAATATAATTAAGTTTGCTTACATTAACACTTTGACTTGAAAGTTTTATATGTTTTTTAATAACAGCAGTGATATTTAAGTTAACCTTAAGTAAAATTAGAAGTAAAAATAATTGATTTTGTTAGGGTGAATGAAAACTGAAATTAGGAGATATTTGAAGAATGAAAACTGAAATAGAATTGAATGTCAACTTCAGAAAAGAAAAGAAAAGTTAAATTATTTATTATTACTGAACTAAAATTATAGAATTCAAAAGTAAAATTAAAAAAAAAAATTATGACTATTTACACTTCCTTTATTGTTGTTGCACATGTCTGACCACCAATTTGGTCACATGCTCTTTGGCTTGTTTGCCATGCTTTCATAACAAAATATTAAATCTATCATTGAAGTATGAGTCAAACTATTACGTCAACAATACATTTAATTTTTTTTTACAAAAAAATATTATTATTTCAAGACACTAAAGAGTTAATGAAATGAATGAGATGATGAAAAATCATTAGAGATAAGAGTTTTTATGAAACTAAACAAGAATATGTAATTAAAATTCTAACAATATTTTCTAACAGTTTCAAAAAAATCTTATAATAATTCAATTGAATTGTTAAATGACTGTTTTACAATTATTGTTTGATTATTTATATTGTATTACATTATATTAAGAAATAGCTTTAATATTGTTGTCTTGAAACTTTGATAACGATATTTAATAAGTTAATGTTCTGTTGAAAATCTCCAAAAAAAAACTTGATAGAAGTGAAATATTAAGTGAATTAAGAAACTGAAATAAGAATTAGAATTGTTGAAATCATAAGAACTGAACTGAACTTAATTTTAAGAGAACTGATTTAAAACTGAAATAGGACTAATTTTATAAGTATAATTAGAATTAAAAAAATAAATCAATGCCACTAGAACTGAATAGAAACTGAAATTGGAATTATATTTCGAACTTGATATCACTGGATAACAGGCAAGGTTGGGGTGTAACGAAGTATATTTACTTTGTTACAATAGTTCTTTACTCTTTGCAGTACTTATACAAGTATTGAGTTACATTTACAATGCAGCACTTTTGTTACTTTTCAGGCCTTTTTCCTTTGTAACAAGTTACTTTCAGAAAAAATGTACAAAAGTACTTGAACTTCATTGGTTTGAATGAATCGTATAATAAATACAATTTCTTAAAACCAACACTAGTACTGCTTGACTTAAGATTTAAATTTGTTTCTTAATAGGTATGAATGGAATAGTGGCTCTTGGTTAAGTATCTTGGTTAATATCTGCAACTCGTGATATTTATTTTATGGGAAAAATTAAATCATGTTTTTTTGGACTAAGAAGTGATATGCAAAAAAATGTCAGTAATATAAATATAATAGTTCGGGATTTTACAGTTTCATTTGAGAAACAAAACTGAGAATAATTGCGTGGAAATGTAATAATAATTCTCAACCTGAGAAACTCTAGTTAATAAGATTGCTGAATACACTATCCCTGTAGTCATAAAATATAATTAGGAAAAAGAAATTGAAGAGTGGGCAGAGAAAAAAAGGCTGAAAAAGTACAATTTGAACAAACTCGGTTCGATAAAGAATTTAGTTCCTCTCATGGAAGTGGTGCAGCAAAATAACGGAAAAATATGACCAGTATTAAACTTCAGAAAGCTGAACATTTTTATTGAAGCATTCATGGCGAACACTGATGCCTGTGTTGACAAACTTTGAGACTGGAGATGGTTTGAAGAAAATGTTTCAATGGTTGATTTATCTTCAGCTTAAATGCAACTCAAAATTGATGAGAAGCTCTGGGCTTATTGTTGCAAACTGTTGTGTTCTGTGGACAATCATTTTGTTGAACATGCTTTTTGGGATTCAGACTAAACGTTGTGCCAGTAATAATAAAGCAGTGTTGGACAAAATTCTATCGCAAGACAAAACAATTTGGAAAGGAATATCATCATACATTGATAATATTTTTGTGAATGAAGACATAAAACCTGTTCATTGCTTACTTGACCATTTATAAAGGTATGGTTCATTCTAAGCCCGTGGTCCACGTATCAGCATAAGTTCTTGGGCAACAGGTTGGAATGGAAAAGTCATGTTGGAGAGGAGATTTTGATGAAAATTCTAAATTCACTAACAAAACATAACATCTTCTCTTTGTGGGAAAATAAGACAGAGAATCTTTCAGTTTGCAGTTGCTTGAGTGTAGATTTGTCATTTCTTAAAAGCATGGCAAAAGCCCTGACAAAAGCATGGTATGAAAAAACAAATTACAATTATCTTAAAGAACACATAATGACGATCCTGCAAAGGGAAAGTGTTTATAGTAACAAGACAACAATTTGGTTAAGTGCTAGTTCAATAGCACTAAGCATGTTTGTTGAGGTTGATGGCAATATAATCGAAGACGTATTTTGGTTAAGAAAAGATGACACAACGCATAAACATGTCCAAACTTGATGCAGTAATCAAAAGACTAAATATAGGGCTTAACTGGAAAATGGAAGTTTTGCATATCTGCACTGATTTTAAAATGTATTTTATTGGGTTACCGACGCACTCACTGGAAAATTTAGATTGAGTACAATACCTTCAAACAAAATGCTGATAAGAAGACTTCAGACTATTGTAAATATAATGAAAGAAAACCAACTCAGAGTAGTTATCAAGCTTGCTGCTTCAGAGTTTAACTTGGCCAATGCTCTTACTTGAGTTCCTGACAGTTGGTTAAAAATGGTTGATAAGCCCTCCAAAGTAGCAGCAAGTAGGATTATTAGTACTTGGGTATCTTCAAAAGAAATTGAGCATGTTCACAGATCTACAGGACATTGTGACCTGAAGAAAACATATTTTGCTTGTAAGGAAAAAGTAAAAAGTAAGCAAGGAAAAGTAGTTTAGAAATCCATACCTATCAATCAATTGGTCCAATAAAAAGGTTGAAAGGAGAAATAAAAGTAAATAGAATGTGGCAATGACTTGGTATGGATATAACTCATTATGAGGTAGCACTATCTTACTCTAATGGACTGTTGACCTATTGGGTATACCATTTGATGCTATCTTAAAGATCAAACCAGGGCATGTGTTATTCAAGAATTAAACACGATATTTCTTGAACAAGTATATCCAGACAAAATACTGACGGACAATGGTACAGCATTCTGAAGCTCGTCATTTTCTCAATTTATGAATAAATGGAACATTAAACTTCCCTTCGGGTATTCCTATGTACCATAAGGAGACAGTATTGCAGAGCAATATCGAACTGTCAAAAAAACAGCCAAAAGAGTTCTGTGCAGCATACTCGGGGCAATTTATTGGTACAACATAATTCCTCTAGTAATTCTTCTTCTGCACCTGCAAACAAATTAAATCATACAAAATAAGAGTGAAAGGAATTGACAACGATAATGATGCATGTGATTGTTATAAGAAGATAACTAACAAATTCAAAATTGGAGAGAATGTTTTAATGAAGCCCTCACATGCCAGATGTGACTCTCAATACAAGATTGGAACAATTACAGGGATCATGTCAGAGAAAAGCATGATTGCAAAGGAGCATGTGAGAAAGAAAGGCGCCTGAATGTAATAGTCCATATGGCAAGGTGGTCCCGATGACCATGGGGGAGTGTAATAAACAAAATTAAAGTTTGTATAAGAAGTCATTTGCAATAGGAAGTTATGAGCAAAGTTGTTAGTTGCAAATGACTAATTAGTATAATGATGTGATTGCTTGTGTATAATTGTATATATATAAAAGATATAGTTGTAAATATTTTGGGAATTTAGTTGAATATAAATTATGTGGAATAATATAATGAAAGATAGGCATATTATGCATAATTGTGTATAATGCCTATTGATAACAGTTGTTTTTTATGTGAAACTACATTAAGTCTAGCAGTACTTTTTACTTTTAATTCAACTTTTTAATTTTTGTTACTTATACAGTACTTTTACTTTTTACTTAAGTATTTTAAAAATGTAACAGCCTTAACTCTGGCAACAGGTGTATTATTATATTATTTAATATGTATATTTTTCATTTCATATATTTAAAATAGGATCTGATTGATGTTCATAAAGGTTACTGTAAAAATGATATCATCACCCTAGAAGCATTTGTTCAAGCAGAAGCGCCTCATGGTGTTTTGTAAGTTTTTTTGAATTGATTTTAATTTATTAATGCTCATTTTTTTAGCATATAAACCCATAATGCTTTAAAAATGACAAAAATTTTAATAAATTTATTATGTTTAAAAAAAACATAACTTTAATAGTTTTAGTTGTAAATCTAATCTTAAGTTTTTAAAACTGATAATCAACATTTAACAATTTTATAATGATTACTATTCTGATTAGCCTGTTTACAACTATTTAAAATCATTGTAAAAAATATTATATAGCACTTTATATTATTTTTACAAATATCCTTTTTTTTTTAAAAGCTTCACAACTTGATTTTTGAATTCTTTCCTGTCAAGCGATTTAAATTCATTTGGCAATTTGTTATACAACTTTATTCCATTGCAAAAGATAAACTTTTGACCGCTTTTTTTGTTCTGGATTTTTAAGTGATAATTATTTGTATTTCTTGAAAAATAATTGTGTACTTCATTGTTTTTATACAAAATCCTGGAAAGACATTCATTTTCTGTAGTTGAATAGTATTGTGTAAAAATGTAAATGCTTTCATTTGAAGATTTTCTTTTACAGGTAGTTAGTTTAATCTAGACAACAAATCATTACTATGTGTGAACCAGTCGCATTTTAAATTTGTTCTCATTGCTTTGTTTTGTAACTTTTGTATCATTTGAATAACATTTTTATTTGTATCAATGAATAATGAAGCACAATATTCAAAATGAGGTGCGATTATGAAAATGAGGTTTATGAGGTGATATTAAAAATTATTGTTTTAGTCTACCTAGTCAGATACCAATTTTTATAAGATAGCCAGTCATCTTAGCGATTTTAGCTGCAGTATAACTAATGTGTTGAGAAAAATTCAAATTGCAGTCAATTTTAATACCCAGGTATTTTACACATTCACTGAATTTAACTACTTCATTTTCAAGGTTGATATATCTGTTCATTTCTGTTCATATATGTTTGGATATTTTTCAGTGATGCTTAAATATTTTACCTTAGAACTTGTAATCAACATACTTATTGACTTACTCACATTTAGTTTCAATCCATTTTCAATAAACCAGACACACTAAGTACTTCCAATTCATCATTTAACTTTATCATCAAATCATCATAATTTTTACCTTCAATGTAGACTAATTTGTCATCTGCAAAGAGATTAATGTTTACATATCGGGTAGCACTGCCAATATCATTCATGTATATTATAAATAAGAGGGGCCCTAGTACTGATCTTTGGGGCACACCTATCTCACAGGGTAACTCAGTTGATAACTGATCACCAATTCTTACTCTTTGAGTTCTTCCTGTGAAGTAGCTTATAATCCATTGAAGTACTACTCCTCCCACTTTGTAGCACTTTAATTTTTCAATTAATATTTTTCTATTTGTTATTTTAAATGCTCTCTTTAAAGTCTAAGTGTAATGATGAACATACCGCTATCAATTGCTGCCCTCCATTTTAAAATGAGTAGTTGAACTGCTGTTTCAGTAGAGTGATTTTTTCGGAAGCTAAATTGATTTTTATTAAATAGCATATTTTCTTCAAAATAAGTAGACGACTGCATATGTACACATAATTCAAGAATCTTTTCATACACTGCTAATATATTTAGTGGTCTCATGTCTTGTGGTAATTTGGGTGATGTCACTTTCTGTATGGGTATTATAGTGGATCTTTTCCAAGTTTTAGGTACAAAACCTGTTTTTAAAGATTAATTATTCTCAGCAAGTTGGAACCAATGATTGGATATACTTTTTTTTAAATTGGTACATTCATATCTTCACACATACTTTTTTTTATCTTTAAGGTCATTTACTATTTTGTCAAGTTGATATTTAGAAATTTCTTTAAACTCATTCATGCTTTGATGTTTTTATGTGAGCAACAGCCAGATAGTTGATTAATTTTGTTATCAATTTTTCAATATCAAGAATACTCTGAATGAGAAATTCATTGTATTTATAAGCAATCGATTTTTCATTTAAATCATCAAATGTGATATCTTCTAATATATTAAGGTGAGCCTTAAACTTAGTTTCAGTAAGAGTTTTTTTTTTTTTTTTTTTGTCTTCCACATAGCAACACTGTCATTTTTAAGCATATCAATTTTAGTTTTAAAATACTCTGCTTTTAACTTTCTCAATACATAGGTTTTGATATTTCTACATTTTTTGTAAACTCTGTATTTTTGAGACAATTTTCTTTGTTCACTTCAAGTTTTCTCATTGTTTTAAATTTACTCTACTCAAGACTCACTTTTTTACTTGCTGTCAACAACTTTGGATCACTCATCCATTTATAGTAGTAATTTCTATTGTTATTTGATTATTTGAAATGATTTTTGTTTGTACTACTGTGTTTATAGTTTCTTGAATACTATTAATGAATTGTTCAGCATTTCATCAATATTTAGTTTCTTGAATCCATCTTCTTTTTCTACAAGCTTGGCTAACAACTCTTGATTTAGTTTTTTACGGTCTATTTTGTTATATAATCTAATTTCTTTGGAATGTTGTAGGTTACATTTTAATATAATAATGTAAGTTGTAGGTGTAGGTTGTAATGTAGGTTGTAAGTGTAGATTTTAATATATTAATGTATTAATGCTCATTTTTTTAGCATATCAACCCATAATGCTTTAAAATGATAAGTTTTTTAACTATTTTATTAAGGTAGTTAAAAAAAACATAACTTTAATATATAATTTTAGTTTTAAATCTTATCTTAAATTTTAAAACTGATAATCATCATTTAACAATAGAACAAAGCATTAACAAAGAACAAAAAAACCCATTAGCTTTTTAACTAAGAGTTATAAGGCTAATAACTCTTAGTTAATAATAAGTTTTCTGCGGAAAAAGGAAACAAAACAAAAACATGACTCGTTTGACACAATCAGATAAAATTATTATTATTATTATTTTATTTTATTTTTTGAACTATTAAGGTGCTCCATTAAAATCTAACGGTCTTGTCTCATAGGTTAGAGATATGAAGTATATGTAATACATTTAGGGGTATGCTTTTTCTAATAATATCAAAAAATCTTTTTGATATTATTAGTAATAAAATACTATATATTAAAAAATTAGTTAATAATTTTAATTGAAAATCATCTTTTTAAACAAAGCTATAAACAATTACTTTGCTTATAGATTTGACAATTTAGTTATTTACACAGATTCAGATTTTTTCTTTTGGAATTTTTAGCTGGGATTCAAAAAAGCTTACTGGTTATGTTGGTTTGAAAAATCAAGGTGCAACTTGCTACATGAACTCACTCCTGCAGACTTTATTTTTTACAAATCAATTACGAAAGGTATTCTTTTATTTAGCCTGTTTTTTCATTGATCTTTTATTTAGCCTGTTTTTTCATTGATGAACCATGATCTCATTATCAATGGTTCAAACATTTTTTTTTCTTGATTGTTTATGTTAATCATATTTTTATTTGATTTTTTAATTTTTTAATTCATCTCCCTAAGACTGAGAAGGCCATTACAATCAAAGAGGCTGCTTTAGTTGTAGTTACAATCCTCACTTTCTCAATAATTCTGAAACATGAACCTCTACAAACAAGGCCGCTACGTGGTGAAACAAATTGAGCGCGGTACCAGCCAGTCCACAATTTCAGACTTAAGATATTGATGTCACCTGACAGAGAAAAGTCAATTTTATGCTCTATTAAAACCAGCCATTGCTAACTATATTTTTAAATAGTTTAAATTTAGCAACAAATTTTTCTTTACTTTTTGCCTTACATTAATCGATAACGCCTTTAAATCAAGAAAAAAATTGTAAAATACTGAAATATTCAATCAAGTCATTTTATATGTAATTTTACTGTTTTTAGTAACTTGTAGGCCAATTTAATAGACATTGAAAAATTTCCTATCCCCTTTAAATATGGGGGTGCAAATTATGTTCAGCCTTAAACAAAGCTTGCTATAGCAATGAACATCATTATGCTTAGCCAGCCTTCAGAAATAAAGAAAATAAGGTCTGCAAAAAAAATTAAACACAAAGGGGTTATCATAAAACATAAAAACAAGGTCGGTCCTAATTCCAAAATCATAGTTACTACTTAAAGTAAAAAATATAAATAAAAAACTCAACAAATACCAAAAAAAGTATTTTTTTAAAGAGGGTTTTCTAAAAATTTTATAATCTGCTATATAATATTTTGCCATAAAGATGTCTGTAACAACTGCCTAAATAAGATAAACTTTTACCAATTAATTTAAAATAACCTATATTTTTCTGAAAATTTCCTGAGTGAAAATTTTTTTAAATAGTTTTAATGAAAATGTCAATTTATCATATTGTGAAAATTGAAATATGAAATTTAAAAAAAAAATTTTACAAATTCAAAAATATTAAAAATCAAAAGTTACATATTTTAATTTGTTTAAACACCAGTTAATTCAAATTTTATAAATAAATAAAGTTAAAATAATTACTTAAGGTCTGAATAATGTTTTTATTATTCAATAATTTAAAATCAACCAATAAAAATCAACCAATAGAAATCAACTAATAAAAAATTTTATTAAACTTGTTTGTGCACTGTATGAAACATTAAATCAAATTTTTGTTTTTGAGGGAAACTTTGAATAATTACTTTTTTAAAAATCTAAATGTTTTAAAAAAGGAATTAATTGATAATAAAAATAATAAAATTTAAAAACCATAAGCTTTTTCAGATATCACAGTTTGTGATCACTTGATTTAACCTTTTAAGGAGATTTAATCTAATACTAGTTTAAATTTTATTTAGTGCCCCTCCACATTTAGAGTTTTTTGATCTAAATTCATCATATTACAGTATAGTTTAATTAAATTAGAATAAAAATTGACTGAGTTACACACAGTTATGAATAATGTTTAATTTTTTTTTGTTATAAACTTATTGATCAAGTTTAGCCTTTAAGAGAAAGCTAAATTATTATCTCCACAGACATTAAAAACTTGTAGTGTCAAACAACAAATCATTAGTGCACTTGGTAAAAACGTACTACAAACCTATTCAAATGTCAAAGCTCTTCTTGATCTGATAAAGATTTAAGGAAAATGTCAGATTAATTGATTACAACCCTCTCTCAACTCTTTAACTCCGAACCACAAACCTTGATAAACAAGCCTGTTGATGGAGAAACAAGTTGAGCGTGGTGCTACCAGAAAGAAGGTGGAAGCCTAACTCGGAATTCCTCACTTACAAAGCAAGCGCTGTACCTCAACATCACTACCTCATTATAATGTGACTTGAATCTTGCAAATGATTGTGTGGCATGCAGTCCCACAGCAGTAAGCATCCATGTTTGGTGTTAACACCTATTGAACCTATTGAAACTTAAAACTTATGGTGAAATAAAAAATAAAAAATTTCTGGAAAATTTCTTCATAAGGTTCTCGAAAAGACTTCAAAAAGTCTTTAGTTTTCTAATAATAACCTTGTGCTTAAAGCTATGCCACTTATGGAGTTCCTATTCAGCCATAGTATACGAAAATTTCAATGGTAGTGAATGAACTTTTGAGAGAATTGTATTGATTGATGAATCTTTCTGAAAAAGCCAGTTTTTCTGAATTTTTTGGGTTATATACAAAAACCTACATCAATCTTCTTGTTTCCATCACACCAAAAGTACACACTGTCATCATGTACCATAATTTATTTAAAGGAAGAAAATCAGCCTTGGTCTATTCAGTCAACAAGCAACTGAGGCTCTCCATTCAAATTTCAAACCATTCTGAAAGAGATACAAAAGATATCCTTTTCATCTTGATTATTCAAAGCAATTACTTCATTGTGTCATCAATTATAACAGCAAGAAGTTGTAATAAAAATTCTAATAAAGAAAGCTAAATGAATTATAGAGTAATAAAAGTTTAGAACATTTTACTGTTTCATTTTTGTTGTTTGTACATTTTACTGTTTGTTTGTTTTTTCTCTATCATGTTAAATTTAAAATAAAGTTTATTTATTAGAGTTATTTTTTAGACTATGGTTATTCAGAAATAGCTTGAAACCTATAAAATTTGAACCATATCAGTTTTAAATCTAGCCATACCAATTTCAAAAATGCTTATAATCAGTAAAAATATTGTAATTTAAAAAAATTCTCACAGACAGAAATGTCGGGTTTTTAAATCACTCGAAATATTATAATCATGTATAATCAACACTCAAAAGGATTTTTACAGGATATTTTGTTGGTACCTAAATTTTTAGGTTGTTAAGTAGCTGACTACAAATTATTAAAGTTATAAAGTAATAATGAGTTATTTAAGTTGATAAGTTATTGTAACAAAAAAATGTATGATATAGATAGATTGCTTATACTTAGAGCAGTGTGTTGCTTTAATTTAAAATATCATAATATCTTTTAAAACAATATAATATAAAAACATTTATGTTTTATTACTATATTGTTTTATTTTTTAATAATATAATATTTTTTTTATTAACTTTATTTTTTGATTACCTCTATTTTATTTTATTATTTTATATTTTATGTATAAAAAAACCAATTAATTTTCTACATGTTACAGGGGTCAAAATAAGTGTCAGGCATCATCTTCCCTCGGACCATTCTTGAGACTTGCTAGAGGAGGGCAACAAACTATTGTTCATTTTTTCAGTAAAAATGAGCAATGGTTGACCCCAATAAATCAGATCTCAGAAACAGTCTGGTGGGCGCTGATGTCTGACACTTATTTCGATCCCTGTGTTATATAATAAATAATATATATATATATATATATATATATATAATATATATATATATATATATATATATATATATATATATATATATATATATATATATATATATATATATATAAAGCTGGATGGTAAACAGCATCTGGAGAGCATAGTAGATGTTGACCAGGTAGATGGTACAAAGTACATCAGTAGAAATAGTTTTGAGTTTTTCGAGGTGTTTTTAAAAAAATATCAATAACTTATTGAAATGTGATAATATAGTTAAAAAGGTTTTGTTGCTATATTCTATTGAATGAATATTTATGTTTATTAGTCAATATTTAATAAGTTCGGTAATTTTTAATAGTTTTGTCATTGAATCTGAAGATTCAATCTTTTTGGGTTCTGGTTTTTTATGGATTTTAAATAACTTCCGCTTTATTTTATTTGTTTTAACAATGGGTTTAATTTTGACAAAATATTTTTACATTCATCGATCAAAACTTTATTGAAAAAAATTTGGAAAATCTTTTGTTTTAACATTTTATTTCCAAATAAAGAAAAATTTTTAATAATTTCTTTAAACAGTTCAGTTCATCAATCTCATCAATGTTTCTATTTATGAATTTATAAATGTAATGTTATGGTTCTTTTAATTACCTTACCACTATGTATTACTATTATTTTGTCTTTTGTTCTATTTATTAATATACATTTTTTAAGGCTGTTTACCAAATGCCTACTGAAAATGATGATATAAATAAAAGTGTCGCACTTGCTTTACAAAGAGTTTTTTATGATCTCCAACACAGGTTAGATTTTTTTAATTTTTTGTTATTTACATTTTTTATTATTTAGGGATAACTTTTTTTAATTTTTTTATTAGTGACAAACCTGTTGCTACCAAAAAGCTTACTAAATCGTTTGGTTGGGAAACCTTAGATAGTTTTATGCAACATGATGCTCAAGAGTTATGTAGAGTGGTAAGTTTTTTCACTTGATCATTAGAGATCATAAATTATCTAACTCAATCAGTCCATTGGTAAATGTACCATGGGTTAGGGTTAGGGTTAACCTGATGGGTAAACATGCTATGGATAAATATACCATGGGTAAACATGCTATGGATAAACTGACGTCATAGTGCATAAACATTTAAGTATTTTTTCACAAAATTGTTTAAATTATTTCTATCCAGTTGTGGATAGCGAAGGCGTGCAATCACATGCTAATCCTGATCATGCATATAATATTTTATTTTTACAATTTGACCATACCAAATCTTTTTTTAGGAGTTTTAAATTGTTTCAAAAATGTGTTGAAATAAATAACTTTAAAACTAAGATCTTTTCTAATTAAATTTTTTATACTTTTTATGCAAAATGTGCTGAAATAAAGTGAGATTTACACTTGCACTATAGACACTATAGACTAACATTTATTATTCATAAACCAGATTTTAAAGATCAGACCCATTCTATAATTTATAAGAATTAAGAAATAAGTATTCAAAATAAAAGTACAAAAATATGTGTTTTGTTAGGTATTTAGGTTTGTACTGTCTTTTGCACCTAAATTTATACATGTTCTTTCTCAATTTAAGAGCAAAGGGAATAAATCTGTCCCATTTGTTATATCCACTTTTTCTTTGAGGCCTTTTTTAACCATTATTACTGTTCTTTTCACAGTTTGTATGTGGCATAGGAACTTTGTAAAATTCTAATCAATCGGTATTAGATCTTCCAGCATACTTTTTAAATCCTCTGTAGTCACATCATTCAGTATTGGCAGTGGAGTTACTTTGTTGCACAATCAATCAATTAGTTTAATGTAGTTGGTTGCTTGGAAGTATTTTTTTTTTAATTTTATTTTGACTATCAAAGTTTTTAATTCCAGCTTGTCTAACTGCCTCACCTGATTCTCACGCTTTTATGGCTCTTCGAATGCCAATAGCTAAGATATCTGTTCTCTTATCCGTCAACATTGCAAACAGAATGTTTTCTAGAAATGCGAAGTAAGCAATCTGACAAATCACTGGGTTGATGATAATCTTGTTAACTTTGCCTTAGTATCTGCATGACTGAAGCGAAAGGTAAATGTTCCAGGCTTCATCCTTAAATGAACAATGGATTTTAATGTGGAACCAAGATGTTCCTTACTAAAAGTGGATATCATCTGATGGCAATGTGCAGTTAATTGGCTCAAATGTTAGCACTGGTAGCAGCTAACATGCCTTCAAAGATTTCTCAATGCAACCAGTGTATGGATTGGGTCTGGAAGTGGGACCATCACAAGAATTTAACAAAATAGAAATTTTGTTAAATTAGAGAGGCAATTGGTTAAAATGTGGTTGAGAAGCAGCCCATAGCACAGCTTTTCTGTTCAAGTTCTCTCTTCAGTTCAAGATGACCCAGTACCCATTGAGAACTTTCCAGTTTTTATGATCGTCCCATCACACTTTAGAATAACAATATGGTTTAAACCTTCAGACATTTCTGCTGCATAATTTGATACTTTTCTCTAGCAATTATGTTTTTATCAATCACTAAAGGTGTGCCCAAATCAGTGACTAGGCCTAATTTGTGCAGAACCCTAAAAGCTATGGCAGCCATAGCTTGACGTTAAAGTGGCAGCCATGGCTTGACGGAATACCCAAAAATTTTGGCTTGTTAGGTATATGTAAGATTGTATTTTTGTCTCTTTGTCTACTGCGCTAATTAGTATTGGACGATGTGTTTGGTGGTCCACTTGAAATGTTTGTTTTACAGTAAGAACTTTGCTTTCTTTACTGCATTTCAGTTTCAACACAAATTTTCAATGTCTGCTTCAATTTCCTATTTTTGTAATATTTGATATATTTTCTAAGAATGCTTGATTTGGTATATTTATTATGAATGTTTGAGTTTAGCTCACGCTTAACAAGCAAGTAATATTAAAACATTCTTATACTTTGATATGACAATTTCAAATTTAATTCAAAAACTAGATAAATAATATTTTTTTGCTTTTTTTATGAAAAAATCAATAATTTGTGAGACTTTTTTGCCCATGTTAAACTGACTTGAAAAATATTAAGTGACAGATTTGATTATTAATTGGTTGTTATTAGTTGATATGGTTAATTGGCTAAATGATTTCATTTACATACAGACAAATGATTAGTTTGATATATTTAATTATTTTGCAATTATTTATTGAAAATAAAAATGCTACATTAAAAGTGTTGTTTTTTAGATACCTAACAAAGAAGGCTATTAAAAACATATATATAAACTAATAGATGGGCTCTCACTAATTCTTGATATATTAAAACTTTTTTGTTTATATTTTATAAAAGTTTAAAAAATTTATGTACTTAAGTTTAACTGGTATAAAATTCAGGTTTGAGTTTTATTTTTTGTTTACAAAAGTTAGTTGCATAATAACTAGTTTTTTTCTTAGCTTCTTGACAACATGGAGATGAAGATGAAATCCACAGTTGTTGAGGTAATATGATTTTTTCTTTACAATCTATTTATATATATATATATATATATATATATATATATATATATATATATATATATATATATATATATATATATATATATATATATATATATATATATATATATATATATATATATATATACGTTTGTGTGCGTATATGTTTGTATGTGAGTATATATGTAATTAAAAAGATAGCATTCAGAATTGTAGTCACAGATATTTTTTTGAGAAAGCTTTGCTTTAATGTAGCATGGTATGATTGATATTATGTGTGAGCACTGCCACTCACACTAGGAGATAATTAAGTAAGAATTTGTGAGCTCAAAGTATATATGAAAACAATTTATTACAGGTTTTTGTTAGCTAGTTGCTAGCTCATTTGGGTAAAATAGTATTTATGAATAAAACTGTTTTATACAATCTTATACAAATTTTTTATTATTAATTGATGATTATTTCAGTAAATTACTTTTAAAAAGCTTCTCTTTTTTTTGCTAATAAAATTGTTATGATAAACCTCTTTTTTATTAACCATATATATAAATTTATCATTAGGGCATCATACCTAAGCTTTTGGAGGGAAAAATGAATGTATGTTATATTTGTTAACATTTAATTATAAATTTGTTTTAAACATTTAAATTAAAAAATGTGTTCAATTTTTATTCTTTTCACTTTTTGGTATAGTCCTATATTCAGTGCTCTAACGTCGACTACTATTCTTCAAGGTAAACAAGTTTAAAATTTATGTTGATTGATTTTGTGATCTTTTTTGATTTTATTTCGTTACTTTTGATTTATTTAGGTTTTTGTTTTATTTAGGGAAGAGCCATTTTATGATATTCAACTTAATATTAAAGGAAAAACAGATGGTAATTTTTTTTGAAACTATTTTATTGGTTATAACATCAATAAAAACAAGAATATGTAATAACTTTAGTTTTCACTTTGGTTGTTAATTAACTTAGGTTATCACTTAACTTTGGTTAATCAATTTTAGATTAAAACAAAAATCAAGGAAAAACAAAAATCTGTTTTATATTTTAAAAAAAAGTTGAAAAATAAACATAATTAGAAAATTTAATTATGATACTTAGTTAAATTGTGTAATTAGAAATCTAGTTTTCAATATCAAGTTTATATCAATTAATGTCCAGGTTTATGTAGTGACTGTAAACCATAAATTTTTTCTTTATAGAAATTTTAAATAATTCTCAATTCTTTTGCTTTAATGCAGGTTAATCTGATCAATGTTACATTATGTACAACCATAACATATCAGCTATGAGAAAGAGGAGTTTTGTCTTTAATTGGGGATTCATTAATAAGAAACATGAAAAATAAGAAAAATTTTGTTTAATATCAAGAGTTTTATTTTTACAAATTTACTTTTTATTTTGATTTGAAATTCTTACAAAATATTCATGTAACTTATTCTGGTGGTAGTTGCCTTATAGTTATAAATAGTTTGTTTATGTGCATTTTTATCAATCAATATGTTTTGTAGAACAGATGTCCCTTAAGAGAATCTAAAATTTGATCATTTTTTGTTATTTTAGTTATTCAAGTTTGATCATTAATAAGTTTAATAACTCAAACTAAGCATTAAATATTGTTGAGAAGGGAAAAAGTTTTTTGCAATAATGTTTTCAAAAAATATCAAGATTTTTAAAATTCTCAAGTTCTTTTTTTGTTTTTGTTTTTTCTAGTTATTGATTCATTCACAGAATATATAAAAGCAGAAATGCTTGATGGAGATAATAAATATGATGCAGGTCAACATGGATTACAGGTTGCTATTATGTTTTCTATTTTTTATTAGACATAAGCCATTTAAAATTTAAAATATAAGTTAATTTTTTTATTTAAATTTTTTTTTCTTTTTTTTTAAAGAAGTTTTTATAGCAAGTTTTTATAGTAGAGTAAAAGTAGTTGATAAAGAATTTTTCAGTTGTTTTTTTAATATTGTTAAAGAGTTGTGTTCGTATCGATATTATTATTTTCTTATCCATATAGCTTTAAGTGTTCACTCTATTGAATACATATATATGCCTACAAAACAAAACAGATTATTGGTTGCTTTTATTTTTCCTCTAGGGGAAAACAGAATCGAAAAAAAAATTGCTCATAAAAATTAGCATTTCCTTAAACTCTTATCTAAGATTATTACTTATTATTCTTACTTATATACTTACTTATTCTTCTTTATTCTACTTATATACTTACTTATTCTTCTTACTTATATACTTACTTATTCTTCTTTGTTCTAGATACTTACTTATTCTTCTTACTTATATACTTACTTATTCTTCTTACTTAGATACTTACTTATTCTTCTTTGTTCTAGATACTTACTTATTCTTCTTACTTAGATACTTACTTATTCTTCTTTGTCTAGAGACTGCGTCTCTAGACAAAGAAGAATTGCCTAAGCATGTCTGTCTAGAATGTATTAAACTATTATTGCTGAATGTATTAAATGCTGCAATTAGCTGTCCAACTTCAAATCATAATGATAAAAATGAAATGTTTTTATTAAACATGGTTTATAAGCTAATTTTTATTATAATTGTTTTTAATGAAAAATTTCTTTCAACTCAGGATGCTAAAAAGGGTGTTATATTTCGACATTTTCCACCTGTTTTACATTTACACTTGTTGCGATTCCAATACGATCCTCAAACAGACACTAACTATAAAATTAATGACAGGTAAGTGATGTAAGTAAATATTGAAAGTTTTCTTTCTACTTCATACTGTGGTATTTTATTTTTGCATTAAAATAAATGCTCTATTTTATTTTCAGATATGCTTTTCCAGAATCTTTGAATCTTGAAAAATTTCTTGAACCAGAGTTTCGAGCAAATGCACCAGCTCCAATATACACATTACATGCTGTACTTGTGCATAGTGGTAATTTTTTATAATATACTCATTACATGCTGTACTTGTGCATAGTGGTAATTTTTTGTTTTAATGTTCATAAAATATTATGCAAAAAACTTTTACTATATTCATGGAAGATATTTTTATTTCCATAATGACTTTCTAGTTATTATTTGTTAGTCTGTATGTGTGTTTGTTATTTGTTCTTTTCTAAAAGCCTTCAATCATTCAAAGTCATTTAATGTTTCTAAAGTTAGTTATAGAATTTGACAAATAAATTGAGAATTAGTTGTAAGCATTTTTTTTTTTTTTTTTTTTTTTAATTATTATTTTTTATTAAATAAGTTATGCATTTGTAACAATATTTTTCTCTTCACTAAGTGTTTCAAATTTTTTTATTATTTTTTTTTAATTTTAAGAACAAAAGTAGAATTTAATTTTTATTTAAAGTATAAAAATTTTTTATTTAAAGTATAAAAAAGTATCAAAAATTACATTTTATTTTATGTTATGTTTTTCTAGTTTATATTTATATGGTTCATTAATGTTTAATAAAAAATGAAAATACATTTTAAGTGAAATAACATTTTAGTTTTTTTATGTCAATTTTACAGTTATTTTTAAAAAGCAAAAAAAAAATTTATTTTTTAATTATTTTATTTATAATATTTCTTTAATAGATTCTTTTTTAAAAAATATGTATATATTAATATGTTTTTACTAATGGTTTAAAACAATAATTTGGTAATGATTTAAAAAAATAAAAATAAACTCCTATTTATTCAATGTTTAAATAAATTTAGAAAAAATGTAGCAATACAGAGTTTTCTAGATTAGCATTGCAACATTTTTTATCGAATAATTTCTGATTTCCTGAGTTTCCATTTTGTTAAAGATTCATTTTATATACTAATTTACTACTTTAATACCAAAAAATTTTATTTAAATTTAAAAATGTGGTTTTGTTAATTTGAATCTTTATTTTTAAAGAATGTCATATAACACTGCATACCACAAAAGACAATGTTTTCTGGCTAAAAAATAAATAAAAAAATTATATGTATTTTTAAATATATAACAATAATAATAGGTTTATATAAATAAAATATTGGATTTAAGAAAAAAAAGTGAAGTTGCTAAAAAAATATCTTAAAAGCAATCAATCAAATCTAGTTTAAGAAATATAAGTATTTGCCAATGAAATCACTCAAGCATATATGACAAACTGACAAAGGACTTTTTAAATGTTTGCTAACTTATTTATGTTACTGTAGTTTGTTTGTGGCTTGGTAATATGTATCATGTTACTCTTTAAGTAGAACCTTTTGTGCTGTAGGTGATAATCATGGTGGTCATTACGTTGTATATATTAATCCCCGTGGTGACGGAAAGGTAAAAAAAAAAATTTTATCAATTTTAATTTTTCTTTTATAAAGTATTTTAACTTTAATATTTTTTTTTTTAGTGGTTCAAATTTGATGATGATGTTGTTTCACAAGTGAGATTTTAAACATTTATTTTGTTAACTTCAAGTTTTTTTTATTAATATTTTTTTTCTGCAAACTTTATGAACATTGAAAGTTTTAGTGTTTATGGTTAATAATTTAGTTTTCCGATTTTAGGCAACAAAAAAAGAAGCCATTGAAAATAATTTTGGCGGTTTTGAGGTTTTCATTTTTTTCTTTTTTTCTTCTTTTTTCTACATTGTTTAACTAATTTTAATTGATTTTATAAATTATTTTCTATTATTTTATATATTTTTTTACACATCTTCTTTTATAGTTGATTTTTATTACTTATCTATATTTTATTATTATCTTTTTCAGCAAATTTTTTGTTTTAGTGACTTATTTATTGTTACAGTTATGTGTTAATATTTTTTTACTTTAATTTTTTTCCTTGTTATATTTTTAAGGATGAGGTAGTTCTTCGCCATTGCACAAATGCTTATATGTTATCTTACTTAAGAACATCTGACTTAAGTGAGTTTTTCTAATTTTTAGTTAATATATAATTTTTTGTTTAAGTATAAATTTTGTTTTAATTATTTGTTCTTGTTTGACTTATTAAAAATTTATATTTACAAAAATTTATATACTCACATTTGCATTTTGTTATATAAATTTGTATGCATATATTCATAATTACACACATACATACATACATACATACATACATACATACATACATACATACATACATACATACATACATACATACATACATACATACATACACACATACATAAATTCATACATACATACATGCATACATACATACATACATACATACATACATACATACATACATACATACATACATACATACATACATACATACATATATATATATATATATATATATATATATATCCCCATACATATATTAGGGTGGCTCATAAAATAACATTATTTATTATTTAACAAATGTTAACAATGTTGCACCTTACTTATCAATAATTTTTACTTCTTGGTTTCTGAAGTCATTCATCATAAAACTCTGAAATCATCCATTGTCTAATGATCTCTTTGCTGTTTAAGTAGTTTAAAACATAGGGGAAAATGTTAGATAGTTTAATAGATTTAAATATTAGGAAAACGTTTTTGAAGTTCTCTTCTTAAACATACATGGTACTTGGATGAAGTTATTGTTGTTGTATTATGTATAGATCAATATGTCACTAAGGAAGAGAAGTAGTTAATTATTCACAAATTCATAACAGTCACATTGAAAGTCAGAGGCAAAACATCATGACAGTTGCTGAAGAGAGTAAAAAATGCGCAGACAATAAAATGAAAATGAGCAGTTTGAATAGCATAACGCCTAAGCAAAAAATATTTTAAATAAAAATTTTAAAATTAAAATCACTGTTTCACTTCAGATTTTGTTTTATTATTTAAAAGTTTTCAACATTTTCGAGAAAAAATGGTAGCCTAAAGGTCTAGAGACCTAAAGATATAAAGTATATATTTTTATAAATACTTTATATTTTTAGTAGTATTTATATATATACTTTATATTTTAATTAGACATTTGAACACTCGGTGTAGTTAAGGCAATTTACAAATTATTTGCATTCTTTTATTTGAAATTAGCATGAGGTTATCAGCGTATTATGTCCAAACAAGAGCTTTAGATGTTATAATTTTTTTTTGCTTCAGGCTTTTTTAATATTTAAAGGAACTTTTCTTTTTTTATATATAATTTTTAAAGCATTTTTACTAGCCCTAATAGTGAATTTAAAGAACACCATTTTGGTGTCTATAGATCACTTTGGCTTATCGGAGTTAACACGAGTTTAGTTAAAATCTTCTGAAAAAGTGCCTAACCCACTAAATGTGTTGAACAAGGATAAGCGTGAAACTTTTTGATTCTGTGAATAAGTTATTTTTTTCAAAACATACATCAAAACACACACACATGTATATTTGTCTTATATAATTATGTGTTGTTGAACAAATTTTTTGTTCAATAATAAATTGTTTTTTTTTGTTTTGTTTTGTTTTTTTAGAAACAATTTTAACAGACGTGGGTGAAGATTGTATCCCTGATCATTTAGCTAGCAAATTTTCTGAAGAAAAGTAGGTTTTAAACTTAAATTGTATTTTATTTTGTAACAATAGTTTCATAATTTTATCGATAATTTTGTTAATAATTATTATTATAAAAACAGAATAATTATAAAAATTGTTACCTTTTTTTACTTAGGCGTCTTGAAGTTCAAAGGCGTAAAGAGAGAAGTGAAGCACACCTATACATGGATGTGCATGTGTGTGCTTTTAAAGAGATTTAATATGCATTCAATGTTCAAAACTTTATAAATGTCTCTAGGTCTTTAGGAAAGAGTTTCATTTTAAAAGTTGGAGCAAAGAAAGGCTTTTGTTTTTTCATAATTTTCCTTTACTCTTTTTCTGTAAAAATTGTTTTTGCATTTGTTTTTGGAAATTGAAAGTGTGTAAAATAAAAGGCAGTATCAACAAAATTTTTGTGTTAGGGTGTATGTTACATATATTTGTGTTAGGGTGTATGTTACATATATTTGTGTTAGGGTGTATGTTACATATATTTGTGTTAGGGTGTATGTTACATATATTTGTGTTAGGGTGTATGTTACATATATTTGTGTTAGGGTGTATGTTACATATATTTGTGTTAGGGTGTATGTTACATATATTTGTGTTAGGGTGTATGTTACATATATTTGTGTTAGGGTGTATGTTACATATATTTGTGTTAGGGTGTATGTTACATATATTTGTGTTAGGGTGTATGTTACATATATTTGTGTTAGGGTGTATGTTACATATATTTGTGTTAGGGTGTATGTTACATATATTTGTATTAGGGTGTATGTTACATATATTTGTGTTAGGGTGTATGTTACATATATTTGTATTAGGGTGAGTCAAAATTAAGCATGTGTATGTTACATATATTTGTGTTAGGGTGAGTCAAATGCCCCAATTCAAATTCAAATTTTGTAAAAATTTTAGACCTCACTCAATTGACACAAAGATCATGTTTTCTAAAAATTAATAACCTAATCGGTCAAAAGCATATAACTATTATATTTATATTTAGGTAATTAGATTTTAATAGTTTTTAGCTTCCCTATGTTTTTATTTATTAAAATATGAAAGTCAAATGTTTTTTATCTGATCACACTTATAAACAAATAAAATTTTATTGTGCAAATCTTGTTAACTAGGTGGTTTTTTAAAATCAAATTAAATATGCTGATTTCAAATATGCAAACCATTTTTCACCATCACATCAAGTTGTAAAGATATTTGGGTTCAAATCTTAAGTATTTAAGGTAAAGTCCCTAATATTGTCGAAAAAAAAGTTATTCAAAAGTATGTCAACTTGGGTCTCAAAAGAAGCGTATTTTCATAGAGATGTTAAAAATGGTATTTGTTTATAATAAAAATAAGTACTTTTTGTATTATTGCTGAGAAACATTTTGTTAAAATTTTTTAAAGTCTTTAGCATTTTTTCACATAATTTTTTTTGTCAATAAATTTTAAGTAAAAATATTTATCTTTTCTAAAATCTCTATGAAAATATGCTTCTTTTGAGACCCAGGTTGACATACTTTTGAATAACTTTTTTTTCGACGATATTAGGGACTTTACCTTAAATACTAAAGATTTGAACCCAAATATCTTTACAACTTAACGTGATGGTGAAAAATGTTTTGCATATTTGAAATCAGCATATTTAATTTGTTTTAACAAACCAACTAGTTAACAAGATTTGCACAATAAAATTTTATTTGTTTATCAGTGTTATGTAAGTCTACATGAAAGTTTTATGCATAACTTTCTTGTAATTAAATATTATATAGGCTGTGCTCAAGCATTTAGAACCCTGAATTTTAATCTGGTTTCTTAGAAACAAACCAGTTTTTACATCATTTTTTTATATCAAGGAACTGTTAAAGAATAAGTTGCGTGACACACCATACATGACATACGTGACACAATTTAAAAACAAGAGATAGTATTTAAAATAAAATTTTCAAAAAGCTTATTTGATATCTGTGCGAATAATGTGCAACAAATAATTTTTTGAAAACATGGAGAACGAAAAACTGTGATTGGTGGAATTGAGATCTTTGCTGCTCATAATAACAAAAGTAAAATTGAATCTACTAAGAAGATTGTGAATGGATCTACTAAGAAGATTGTGAATGAATCTACTAAGAAGATTGTGAATGCTTCAAATAGTAAAATAAGATTAGGTCGAGGACTTTGCTAGCAATTTAGATTCAATTTTTGAATTTAATCAGTTCAGTCTGTAGAACTACAGTACAAAGAGAATGCAAAAAGGAGGTGAAAACCAAGTTTTTCAGTATCAAAAGTATAGTTAGATCTCATAAAAGAAAAGATTTTGAAATGAAATGTACTTGCTCTATGTGATAATAGCCTAAGTAAAAATATTACAAAAAAAATATTTTTATAAAATAAACTTCAAGTTGAACATTATTTTTTTGCATTTAAAATAAAAATAAATGCTAATATATATTTTTCTTAGATCTGGGAACAATTTCTCAGGATATAAAGTCCTAAAAACTTTCATATAATAATTAGTTGTTGTAAATGATTGTGCATAGAGAGAGAGTGCAGTAAAGCTAATTTAAATCAGGATGCACAATTCAAGCGATCCTTGATTCTATTACAAATCATAGTCTAATGTTTTCAGCGAATTTTAAAGACAAGTTGTCAAAAATTCTTTGACATGTTTCATGTGATATGCTATGTGATATTTTGACATGTTTTATGTGATTTTGACATTGTTTATGTGATATGGTACAAGTTATGTCATTTTATATTGTCATAAATTTATGTAAAGTTTGTTTATGAAAAAATAGATTTTGAGCATTATAATATTATATTTTTTATCTATAAATTTTTTATTTATTTAAAAAAAAAAAAGGAAAAAAACTTTAATATAACAGGAAAAGTATTTTTAGTTTTATATTTTTTCTGCTGTCAATACCAAGTTATGTCTAGAATCCAGGTTTTTTTGAGAAACCACATTAAATTTTTGAGTTTAAAAACTTTAAAATAATGCTTAAAGCTGTTTAAATGCTGAAGTCTCTATTTTGCTAAGTTATTGTTTAGATTGACCACACAAATATCCCAATTCATTTAAATAAATTTATTATTTATTATTTTCTAATAAAAGGGCATTTAATCAGCCATAATGCACGTTTTTGTGTTGAGAAATTTATCTTTAAGTCTGTAAACATGGTCTAAAAAATCTGCAGATGAATAAGACTTTTATTATTAATGATCACAGAGAATATTCACGTGAAAAATATTTTATGATTTTCAAGTATAAGGGACATTTGACTCATTCTAGAGTGCGTAAATATATTAATGCATTTTTATTATTACTTTATTGTTGTTAAATATAATTACAATTAGATTATAACAGAAGATGCATTTTACAAGTGGTCAGGAAATGATCTTTTTGACTTGGATAACAATAAAACAGTGTATGAAGTTTTTTACTTAAAGATGATATTGTTTTTGATTTTTCATAATGAAGTATTTGTTTTTAATTCTTTTATTTTTTTGGTATAAAAAATTTAGAAATTTCAAAATTCAAAAAAAAGAAAAACTATGTGATGCTACAAAAATTATAGCTGAGGCATTTGTATGTGATTTTTATATTTTTAAAATTCAATAGCTTTTTAATAAATTCTTTTTATGGATACTTCTGCTTAAATTGTTTTTTAATTCCACATTTCTAAGTTTTGGAGTTAAAGTAATTTTTAATTCTAGGGATATACAGCTTCACAATGTCGATTATGGCCAATCCAAAAACGAGCTAACAGTACAACTCGTCCTGCTATGGTAGAACTTCGTAATGAAGATAAGCGTCGATTTGAAACACCAGATGACATAGAATTATTTTATGCTAATGACCAGGATCCAACAATGTTGGCTTTTTTAGAAATGCTTTCACCTGACAGTGATTGCACAAGTCTTCCTGACTTTGACTCTTCCAATGAAGTTATTTTATTTTTTAAATATTACAATCCAAAATACAAGACTATGTCATATTGTGGTCACCATTATGTTAATCTTCATTCTACTCCATCTTCCTTGTTTCCTATGCTTTGTAAGCGTGCTGGTTTACCCCAAGAGACTAAACTTCTTTTCTATGAGGTTTTTTTTATTTATTTTTTTGTCTTTTTATTATATAACAGAAGTAACAAGTATTGTTTAAGCTTTTTTTTCTTTCTGTTGCTATGGATTCCATTATAATTTTGAATTTTTTTTTTTGTTGTTGTTTTTGTCTTGTCTCCTTTATTTTTGTTTTTTATAAGTTTATTTCTCAAGGTTCCATAGCACAGTCATTAGATCACGCTACATAATACTTACACACTTTATAAGTTTTGTTTCATATTTTGTAAAATAAATTATTTTTTTTTAATATATTTTTGTTGTAAAGGAGTTAAAAGCAGGCCAAACAGAGTGTACAGAAACAGACAAAAAGTTTGATGAGGTATTCGCCGTTCTCTTGTATATATATATATTTTTTTTTTTTTTTTTTTTTAAAACAATTTTTATTTCAATTTTTTTAGGTAGTTCATGATTTAATGGATGGTGATATTATATGCTTTCAAGCGTAAGTTTATTTCATTTTCTTTTACCTTTTTAGTGAATCAGTGATTTTCATTTTACATTGCTTTTTATAAGGGTTGAAAAAGATTTGACGTGCTATGAGTTGCCAACACCTGTGGAATATTTCAAGTAGTTTTTTTTTTTTTTTTTTTTTTTTTGCCAGCATAATGTTTGTGTTTATTTATAGATACAGTATAATTGTAATTGATATTTTGAAATAACTTTATATTTAGAGACCTGCTTCATCAAGTTCAAATATTGTTCTGTGACAAAACTGTCCCTTCAGATAATGGTTTTATAGAAACTTTGAATCTGAAAATGAATTATACTCAAGTAAGTTAAACTTGACTTAAAGATTTCTTTATGTTTTAAAAATAGGGTATTCAATAGCAGGCTTAATTTTTTATTAATACATTGCTTTAGTAGTTAACAACATATTAGTGTGTTAACAATACAGTAGTTAACAACACATTAGTGATTGACACATAAACTAATACTATATAGTAGTGGTTGACACATCAATTAATACAAAGTATTAGTCACACTGGGTCAGGAAAAGCATGCAATCACATGCTATTCCTTACTATGCTTATGATATTTTATTGCAACAGCTTGACCTGGCTTGTCAGATGTTTTGAGTAGATTTAGGTTTATGTGTATTTTCCTCTAATTTTAAATAATAATAAATTTTAAATGCGTGCTAAAAGAATTAACTTTTCTAGCATCAAATAAAGCTAACAAACACATTGAGAAAAAAAAGAATATTTAAGTAAAGTGAAACCATAACTAGAAACCAAAAGCTAGAAACCATTGTAAAAAAGGTTTTGTCTAACGCCAAAGCCCACTCTTCTCAGGTCATGAAATCTCGTATTTCATCTCAAAAATTAGGCACTCATGACTTCTGGTGAATCTTTAACAGCATCTATAACAAGGGTAAATCTGTTATTCCACCTCTCTTGTATGGTTCAGATTTTGTCACCTAAAGACAAAGCTGAATTGTTTGCTAAGAACTTCTTATCAATATCATCTCTTGATTCCACTAGTTGTGTTCTACCTGATATAGCCGACAAACAAGTTGATTCATTGCTTTACATCCATATCACTCCAGCTTCTGTATTTAAAGTGATTTCCTGCTTAAACTCTTTTACAGCTTGTGGTGCAGACAACATACCGGTTATAATTTTGCAGAAGTGTTCTCCAGAGCCGTCATCTATACCTTTAAAACTATTTATAAGTGCTAATCAGAATCTTGTTTTCCAGCCTGTTGGAAAGCGGTATCTGTTGTCCCTATTTTCAAAAACTCTGGAGAGTGATCTAACGTTCTAACTACCTTCCCATTAGTCTTCTCCCTATTATAAGCAATGTTTTTGAATCTTTAATTAACAAACACTTAATCTCTCATCTTGAATCTAAGAACTTACTTTTTAATCATCAATGTGGATTTCGATCTTCTCGTTTTTCAGCTGATTTGCTAAATTAATAACCTATCTGTTATTACTAATAGCAAACTCATTGTACATTAGGTAGATGTGGAGAGGTTAAGACTATCGCTCTTGACATTTCTAAAGTCTTTGATAAAGTTTGGCATGCTGACTTTTTAGTAAATTCGAGTTGTTTAATTTCATCAATCAGTTAAGTCTCATCCTTTTACTGCGACTGTTCCTAAGTGCTCCTAAACTTCTTGTTTGTCTAGTTTTTTTCCTCGAACATCAGTTCTTTGGAATTCATTTCCTTCATCTTGCTTTCCTGATTTATATTATTTGCAATCTTTTAAGTTGTCTGTCAATCGTTATCCTGCATTATAAACTTCATCTTTTCTCTTCCAGTAACTTTCAACTCTAATATTGGTTGCTTACAGCCTTGTTGGAAGTGAAATTGTTGAAAAAAAGTGATCAAATAAAACTCAAACTTGTATTAAATATTGTCTACAAAATTTCAAGAAACTTGTTGAACCCTAAAATATAAATATTTTGTTTAGATAGCCAATGCTGCTGCCTCAACACTTGGAGTTGATCCATTAAAAATACAGTTTTTTAAACCTCAAATGTAAGAAAACTAATCCAATATTTTTATTTTTTTTATAAATGTATGATGAAACTTAGTTCAAAAATCAAATAAATATATGTATGTTTTATTTTTTAGTAGCACTGATGTGTAGATGTGGTTTATTTTCCTGCACTATTATTATTTTTTACTATTGTTTTCAAAAACGTACTCATTTTAGTAATGAAATATAACAAAAATTTTAGTAATGAAGTATGTATACAGATGTTTTACATAGTATATGGGGTGGATTCCAGTTTCTGGAGAACAAGTGGTTTTGTTAAAATTAAATATTCTAACATAGGGTCAATTCATGTTACGATATTTGATCTTATATATTTATCTCTATTTTTTTTTATTTTAATTTTTCTTCAATTTTTTTTTTTTTTTTCATAGTTGATTAATTTAGTTTTTTGTAATCAGTTTTTAGCTTTACTGTGTTTCACTATGTTTTTGGCTAAATAAATAAATTAAAAGTATTAATAGTGACTATAATTAATTATAATGATTATTTTCAGTTTTTAATATTATATTATTATATTTTAATTATTATTATAAAATATTATATAATGTTATAGTATATTATCAGTTATTAATAATAATTGTTATCAGAATAATAATTATTAAATATTATTTTAGCTTAGCAATGCTTTTGATTATTAGGTTATTAATTAATTACTTTTTATATTTAAAAAAAAAACATTTTTTATATTACAATAGTTTAAACTAAACTTTTTATTATGGCTGGGCCTAAACTTTCATGTATCATGGCTTTGTGAAAATAAACAAAAGTGTGAATTTCATCACAATAAATTGTACTTATTTGCCAATCCATGTATGAAGCCAGAAGCAGTTGTAAAAAATAAAAATGCCTAACAGAAAGTGAATTTTGACCCTTAAACATTAGACAGGTCCCTAATATTGAAAAAAAATTTCTTCAAAAGTATGTTGTGTTGGTTCTCAAATGAAGCGAAATTTTATAAAAGTTTTAACAATATTAATTTTTTTGTATTTAGATAATTTGTTTACATTTTAATGCATAAAAACTGCCGTTTTTTAACATAATTAAAAAAATCAAATTTTTTTACGGTTTTTTAAAGTCAATTTTTTTAGAGACAAGTCTTATTTTCAGTTCTTTTGAGACCCAACATGACAATTTTTTTTTCTATAATATTAGGGACTTGTCTGATGTCCCTTATATTATAGAAAATAAGGGTAAAAATAGGGCCATTCCTTTTGTTTCATTTTTTTTTTTTTTTTTACGTTTTGTTACATCTCAATTGGTTACACTTTTAAAAGTTTCAAAAAAATGTAATGTAACGTAAAATAAAATCTATATTTTTGACATTTTTAATTATAACTCAAATTTGAGACACATTTGCAACATTACATCTCAATTGGCTTTTTTTTTTTAACTTTTAAAAGTGTAACCAATTGAGATGTAATGTTATGTAAAAAAAAAGGCGCAATTAAAATACATCATAAATGCAGAATTTTTTTTTAAACTATTTAATTCCAGCGTGGCTTGTGGTCAAATGCGCATTTTCTAACAGCTGTTTTTTCATAATTTCAATAGGATTTATTATGCTTAAGTTTTATACTTTGGTGAGAAAATTACTATGTTGGCAATTTTTAAGGCTGCTTACACTAAACTTTGATTTTTCGGTAACTGAAGTAATGATTTTCTTATTTTTAAGGCCGATTTTTACAGAATTTTTCTTTTTAATATTGAGATTTAATTTTTCTGTTGATAACAAGTAAAAATTAAAAATTGTGTGTGGAGGGGGTCTTAATAGCTTAGGGTGGGTGGAAAAATTTTCCAAAAATTATTTAATGGGCCCCCCCCCCTCCTCCTCCTATTTTGTAAATCTGAAAAATATCAAATATATCATACTTAATGATTTTAAGATTTAATAAACATTGTTTAAGGATCGCTGATCAGATTTTTTCTGTAAGTGGTGTAGGAGATGTTGCCTACTTAAAAAATAGGCATTTAGCCGGGTGCTACTTACTTTTTATGGTTTTTCCTCGGTTTTAATCTCTACGATTTTGTCATAAAATCATTAAGTTATATAAGTATGAACATGCAAAAATTAGATTTTTAAACTTACCTGAATGTAACCTTATTTGAAGAATTAAATAGTAAATTTCTTTAAATAGTAAAGTTCGGATAAATTAAAAAATTCTCCCGGGTTTCAAAAAAAAAAAAAATGCGCTTTCATTTTTTTTTTTTTTTTTTTTTTTTTTTTTTTTTTTTGTATAAAAAAAAGTTAAACTTTCAGTTTCAATTTGTAACTTTTTCACAAAAATATACTTTTTGCGCTTTTAAAGTTTTAATAAACCCATAATCAAAAATATGTATAAAGTCTTATGATCATCTAGAAATTTCAATAATATTAAAATTAGTTAAATCTACTATTGTGTTCTAATCTAACTTGTTATTTGTAATGCTTGATTAGTATTTTGTTTTACTGTTGTTATATCTATTACTATTTACACTCTACTTCAAACATATATATTTATATGCTTATATATATTTTTTATATACTTTATATATGAAGATATTTATAATAAAAAATTATAAAATATTAAAGAACCACATGTTACAATGTAATCTCTCAAAAGATTAAAAATGTAACTTTTTGTAACGTAAAAATAACAGACATTTGATACGTAATGATACGTAAAAATGTTATGTTGCGTTACATAAGAGTACATACATGTCATTACGTAACAATTTTGTAACATTGCGTCTTGTTACGTTAAAATGTTACATCTTGTCACATATGATTAACGGATATTTCGCACATATTGTAACCTGGTTTCATTATGTAACAAAACTTAAAAATGTTATAAGGGTTATATTCGAATAACTATTCAAACAAAAAACATAAGCATTTGTCAAACGTATTTACTATTATTTTAATTTTAAAATTTTGATTTAAATATTAGCAAATCTGTTTATTTAACTTTTATTAAACGTTAATTTATAAAGTGATTTTAAGGCACCTTTTTAAATAAAGATAATTAAAGAAGAGATAATTACGGTAAACATAATTTACAAAATGTTGTATTTTTTTGATTAAAAAACATATATTTTAAAAGACATTAAATTTTAAAAAATATAATATTTTTTAATCATTAAGTATAATTTAAAAAGTTATGTTTAATAAATAAGTTACATTTACTATGGTTTATTTTAAACAGATCTTAATAAAACTTTTATTAAGTTATTGTAAGTCTTTATTTTTATTATTTTAAAAATCAAAAAGAAAAGAAACAAAACTTTCTGAAAAAATTTATGTTTGATTTAGTAGGAATATTAAATCTTTAATCTTTATAATTTCAAATAAACTATATCAATCAATGTTTGAATAAAAAACCTAATTTGAGTTATTTTTATAACAAACACCCATCTTGCAGTCGACATCTTATCATAAATCAAGCAAAACTAAAAACACACACAGTGTTATAAAATGGGTTCTAACCTTGACTTTCTGAGCCGAGAAAACCCTTTTGTGGAATGATAGCCCACACTATGGGGATCACTTGGATATAAGTATTAAAATCAGATTACAACGTCCTGGCAAGTTATTGATGTTTAAATTTTCTGAATTTATTGATTACACACATTCGAAATGACAGCTTGTTTTGCATTTTTACAATAAGATATAATTTTAAATTCAAGTAAACAAACATACTGTAGCATAAAGAGCATTATGTTTTATGAAAACATAAAAAAAAGTTGAAAAATTAAAAGATATCAAGAAGATAAGCTTCCTTTATTACCAAACAAATATAATATTTTTTTATTCTTCTGTTTTTCTGTTTAACTTTTCATAAAAATTATTTTTAACTGTGATAATAAGACAGTTTTTGAATTTCGGGAAAATTTCGGAAAAATAAAAATTTCGGGAAAAGGCATGATTTATTTACTTTATTCACGAGAGCAAAACTGCGCACATCTAATTTTACAAAAAAATGCCGAATACAGCAAAAAACCACCAAGACTGCAGGAAAACTGTCTGTTTTCTTTGCTTCAGTAAATGTCAGAGGGAACTGACACCTTTCCTAAAAGAAAAATGCCAAACAATACTCAATGAGAGGATCGATTTTAGTAATGACAAAGTTCCACTTGGAATTTGTGAAAAGTGTCGTTCTTGTTTAAGAAGAAAGGATTCTGAAGAACACATCAATCTCCCATCACTTTACAATTTTGAGACTATAAAAATTCGACCTCAAACTAGAGACACACAATGTGACTGTTTGATTTGTTCTGTTGGAAAACTGAGAAATAATGGTCAACAGAAAACTCAGCTTTTGCAGAGCTCAGCACAAAATACTCCATCTTCAACTGTCCAAAAACGATGCTCTGACTGTTTTTCAATTATTGGAAGAGGATTACCTCATCATTGCACAAAGGGCACTTTGCAAAATAACCTTGTTGCTGTTGCAACCAAGGATCCTGTTGCATCTGAACGAGTTGCTGCTCTTGTTGTTTCAAGTAAGGATTCTTCTCCACATGGCACTGTTCGATTGAGTCAACCACAAGGTGGAAGAATGCTTCCAATAATGCCAGGTAAAAGTTTAACTTTCATGAAAAGATATTTTAGAAATTTCGAAATTAAACAATATCTGCATTTATTTTAGGTTCCTCATCAGCTAGAAAACTATTTCCTCCAAACCCATCAATTAGTATAAAAGAACTTGTTCAAGTTCAGGCAAACACAGGGCTTTCAAACAATGGCATCAAGAGACTAGCTGCTACAATTAATCAGTCAACTTCACAACATATTGTTGAGAAAAACTATGCTGTAAAATTTGATGCAGTTAGTAAGCAGCTTTCTCACCATTTCACGAGTTCATTGATTAAAGATCATGCTGGATGTGGAAGGACTGTCATTCATTGCAAGGACTTCAAAGAGCTTAAAAATGAACTCATTTCTATGAGAAGCACATCAAACAATCATATTGTGAAAGTTTGAATTGACGGTGGGGGAGAATTCCTGAAAGTAAGCCTTGGAATTATTGAATTAAATCGTGAACCTAACACTCCCCCAGCAAAACTCAATTGCACAAACAAGTTTTTCAAGGACACTGGAGTTAAGCAGCAACTTATTATTGCTGTCTCTGAGGACCTGCAAGAAAACTACTCAAAAGTGTCTCAAATTTTCGAATTGATCAATATGAGAGACCAAGATTTTGTTTTGTCCTGTGACCTAAAACTGGCAAATATAATTTGTGGTCTCCAAGCACACTCAAGTGCACACCCCTGCACCTGGTGTGAGTCAAGTGCAAAAGACCTTTTAAATCAAGGAAAATTAAGAACTTTCCAATCTCTTGATCAGAATGTCTCACTTTTCAATGCAGCAGGATCAAACATCAAAAGAGCTCGTGATTACATGAATGTTGTTCATTCTCCTGTATTTGATCTTGCTGGTGGCACATTAGTTTTGGACTTCATACCGCCAATGGAGTTGCATCTCCTTATTGGTGTTTTCAATCATCTCTTTGCTGCCCTACTAAAAGTTTTCCCTCAAGGAACTCTTTGGACTGATTCACTGCACATTAAACAACAGCCTTATCATGGAGGGCATTTTGCAGGAAATGAGTGCAGGAAGCTGCTAAAAAATATTGATCTTCTTCAATCTATTGTCGAGAAACACTCATGCTATGCTGCAATACCATTAGTTGATGTATTTCGAAAATTCAATGCAGTAGTGTCTGCCTGTTTTGGATGCGTTCTTGATCCAAGTTATGTACAAAAAATTGAAGCTTTCAGAGTGGCTTATGTGGCACTGCAAAAGGTTTCTGTGACACCCAAGGTTCATGCTGTATTTTTTCATGTGAAAGATTTCATTGACAAACACGGCCAAGCTCTCGGACTTTACTCAGAACAAGCAATAGAGGCAATGCATCACAACTTTCAAGTGCATTGGCAAAGGTACAAACGACCTAACCATCATCCTGAATACAGTAAAAAGTTGCAATGCTGCCTTGTGGACTTTAATAGTAAACATTGCTTGTGAAAAGAGCCATTTTAGAATGATTTTTTCTTGTATTAGAATATTTATTTTAAAACATAATTTTCATTTTAGATACACGATAAACTCTCAGAATATGTCTTTTTGTTTCCCTAGTTCATATTTATTGGAATAACCTATATTTTGTACTATATTCTGTCGGTTTTTGACGGAAAACTCAAAAATTATGGTTTATGTCGGTTAAAACTGAAATTTGGCTTCTAAAAAAAAAAAAAATCTTGTCGGTAAAATTTGTTTTTTTCATTTTCACACACACCCACGTCTTTGTCGTTCAGTACGGCCCTGTCAATAACTTGCCAGGATGTTGTAATCTGATTTTAATACTTATATCCAAGTGATCCCCATAGTGTGGGCTATCATTCCACAAAAGGGTTTTCTCGGGTCAGAAAGTCAAGGTTAGAACCCATTTTATAACACTGTGGTCAGGGTTTGGTTTGATAAAATCTTGTTCTCCTTTTTTTGTAGAAATTTAAAAGTTTATATTTATTCACTTTCACCAACTTTAAAAAATCATTTTATAATTTTAAATCTTAAGATTTGAACCATGTCTACTGCTCACCACATAAAGCATCATATTTAACATCAGATATCAAATTCATTATTAGCTATTGTATTTTAAATGTCTGAATTAAAATATTCCATTTCATTTACTACAGTTATAGAGACCAACCTGGTAACCCTGTGAAATGCTCTTTTGACGGACATTTAAAAGATCTTGTATGCAGTGGTGGTAGAAAGGGACCAAAAAAGATTTATTATCAAGTAGTAAGTGAGACTTGAAGTTTTATTTTTTTATTGTTTTAGGTTTTATTATAATATTATTTTGTATTAAAAGCTTTATATTTTGTTTTATGATTTTTAACTTGAAACGTTTTATTGAAAATAAACATTTTATAATTTCAAAGCTTCTGTACTTACTTTAGTTGATATTTAGAATTGGAAATAAGTTGTTGTAATAATTTTTAAAGTTATATCACTTTTAAGGAAGTTCAACTCCATTTTTATTTGTGCTTTATCTAGTCTTAGTAACCCTCCCAGTGTCTCTTCCCTAGTCTCAGCAACTCTCCCAGTGGGCACAAGATGCGTTTTAGATGTCTAAGGGCTCGTTCATAAATTACATCATACAATTTTTTACCGTTTTTTACCCACCCCCTCCCCTCGTCACAAAAGCGTAACACTTAAGAAACAAGTTTTGTATAAGTCTTCGCAAAACCACCTAATCCCTCTCCCCCTTGTAGCGTGATGTAATTTATGGACAACCCCTAAAAAGCGTTAATGTGTTTTAATGCCTTTTTTAAATTCCTTAAACATGTCTTATTTACTTTTATTTGTCCACTGTGAGATAATACTGAGCTGAATACTAAGAATAAATAATATTTTTTTTGAAATAAAAACATTAAAACAACACAAATTTGTATTAAAAAAAGATAAAATATTTTCTACAAATTTATTTGTATCATTAAAAATAAACTTTTAGACATGAACTTTTATTTGATAAGAACCAATCCTTTTTTTATTAATATTTTATTTTTAAAATTTAGAGTTTTGTTTGATTCATTAATTGCATTTAATATTTCTATGTAATATTGCATAATGAGTCATGTTCCTTTTTTTAGAACACAAAACTTTAGAATCAAGTATTTATTGCTTTATAATTCTCAAAGCAATTTTTTTTTTTTTTTTTTTTTCATTATTTAACAATTCTTTATTATAAAACTTTTCAAAATGAGTAAAGAAATACATGTAGATCTGGCTCTATAGTACTATGCATACTATGTTTGCTGTGACTAACTGAAACAACAACATTAATAACTTGTGTACTTTTAGTTAACTATGCCAATCAATGAACTTGAAAACAAAGTGCAGTTCAAATGTACATTTATAAATGCTGATTTAAAAGGCGAGGTATTCTTTTTTTCTATTTTTTTATTGAGTTACTATTGAATTAAATTTTTTATTATTGTAGATATTTTTACTATTGGTTTTTTCTTTTTTTATCTAAAACATTCAAACCTCTTCTGGTTTTTATTTAAAACTAAAACTTAAAAATTCTGCTTTTTATTTAATTTTAAAATAATAAAACAGGTTTTTATTCTTAATTATTGTACTTATTTGCAGAACTTTTATTTACTTCTCAATTGCCCAGAGGGCCACTGTACTAGTGGAGGTGCTACTCTTTTTTTTTTTCTTTTTTTTTTTATTCACCTCTCAGTTCTAAAACAAAAGCTTTAACAAACAAGGCCACAAATTTACTGCAAACAAGCAAAAAACACACAAACAAAAAAAAATCTTTGAAGTTATTTATGGTAAAAGCATATTAAACTAACAATCTCTTTATTTATAATTTATTTATATATTTCATTTTAAATTTGATTTGTTTTTGTTTTGCATTTTAAACAAAGCAAAAGACCATTTCGCTATTAATTTTGCGCGAACTTCTGCGTAAAGCATTATGGGACAATCAAGGAGCAAACAATAACAACAAACATTATTAACAAGAAAGTCACTTAAAATTATGTCTGATTCTTCCTCTGATGACAAAAAAAATAAGGCCTTTATGGATGAAATAAAAAGTTGGAAAGTAGAAAAATTAAAAGAATTTCTTCAAGCAAGGAGTATTCCTCTTGATCAAAATCCTGCAAGAGCAAAGTTGCTAAAAAACGTGTATTATGCCAGTAAACTTAAATTACCAGTTCAAAAAACCATGCAAGAAGAGACTGAAAAAATCAAATCTATATCTTTTCAAAAATTGAAATTAAAATCAGGTGTCCAGCTTCCCTATCCTAATGAAATCGGAAATTGGGTAATAAATAAATAGTAATAAAGTTATTACCAACTACAACTTATTCGGACATTGAAACTTATGCTTTTGATACTCATAGCTCTAAAGCTTTGAAAGAAGGACATTCTCTTTATTCTTCAGATCACGTGACTTCAGTATCTTTTAATAATTTATCAGATGCTGTAAAATTTTGTTATTTAATAGGAACTATAGTACCTCAAACAAGAATAAACGATGAAGAATATGAATCATGGGTATGTTTAAATAAAAATGGAAGTATATTATCTGCAGAATGCAAATGCATAGCCGGTTATGGAGAAAGCTGCAAACATATATTTGCTTTGTTATTGTTTGTTGAAGAGCATTTGCGATTAGGAGAAAATGTAACTTGTACGTCAGTAAAACAAAAGTGGGGGACTAGAACTCAAAAAAGAAAATTACATGAGCCAGATATATTACAAAATATTTCTATTAAAAAAGTCAAACCTAGTATTGAAAATAAATGTCTTAAACTCAGTCGATCTTTATACGATCTTCGTCCTTATCATTTAAGGCAGTCAGATTTTACATTGGAAGATTGGGAAGCAGTTGCAGAAGCCACCGATGGAAAAAGTGCTGTAATTTGCCTAAAGCCAAATATACAGTCAGAATATTTAAAAAAAAACTACCTTCTGCAAGCGCAACTAAAAATGAAACACTACCACCCACCATAGACCAATTAGTAGCTCAAATAGAATGTGTTATGGAAATGAATGTTTAGCATTTAAATGTGAACAATTTTTAAGGACATTTTTAATAACACAATCTCAAGTAGAACTTATAAAAGAATCTACAATACCTCAATCAAAAAGTTTACTTGCGAAAAAATATAGAGTTGGAAGAATATCGTCATCGATCGCTCATGATGTTTTGAAAAAATTTGACGTTGACTTGATAGTGAAAAACAAAAAAGCAGCATTTTCTTTATGTGCTCAACTTTTAGGCTATAAAAAAAAAAGCAGAGAGTAAGTCAATTCAATGGGATAACATGTTTGAGTCCTATGCCAGAAAAAGATATATTAAGCAAATGCAAAAAAATCATAAAAACTTTAAATGTTATCAAACCGGCCTAATAATATCACTTGAAATACCTTATCTTGTACCAAGCTCAGATGGTATTACAAGTTGTACATGCTGTGGGTTTGGTTTGCTTGAAATTAAATGCCCATGGACATTTAGGCAAAAAAAAATCGCAAACTTTCCTAGAAAACAAATCTTGTGCAAACACATACACACTAAAAACTAGTTATAGATACAGTACGCAAATACAACATAAGTTATTTATTAGTGGCTATCCACATGCTGATTTCTATGTATGTTTAGCCAGTGATCAAAACCGTGAAAGAATTTATTCTGATCCTAGCTATATTTAAAATGTACAAAAGTTTCAAATATTTTTTACAGAATTTATTTTGCCTGAATTATTTATAAAGAAACTCGAAAAAGAGGAAATGGTTCAATTAATTTTAAATGATCTCATAAAGAAGTGTGATTTAGAAAGTAAACAACTTAATGAAACATTCAATAATGACATCATAAATCTTAAGCAACAGAAAATATGCGATCTGAACACATTTTGAAAACATTATTCTTAATATTTTTCATGGTTTATAATGTAACTTTTTTTTTTATAAAAAAAAAAGAGTATAAAAAATTGAAATATCTTTTTTTATATATATATATTTATTAAGATTTAATTTATGTCAAATAAATTCTTTTACAATTGGTTGTAAATTACTTAAATCCCCACAAATAACATTAATGTGATCAATGAGGTCTAGCATTGTTAATGATAACTCGTTCTTACAAATCCTAAACTCTTTAAGTCGACAAATTGAGCGTTCTACATGGACACGTGATTGAGCAATTTCTTTAGCTGATAGAATTTTCGCTTGTGTAAAATGTTGTCCTTTTTTTTTTAAAAGGTGGACAAACTAATACCACTTTTTTTTCCAAAAGCAAATCTTGGATATTAAAACCTCTGTCCGCCAAGCACATAGAACCTTCAGAAAATATGTTAATAACATTGCAGTCCTCTGTAATGTGTCTATCTGAAGCTTGGTCACCGTAAGCTTTAGAGATAAAACTGAAAGAACCAGTTTGTGTTGTAACTACTAACTTTTTCAATGTGTAACTACTTTTATAAGTACTAAATGTTTGATATTGTGCTTTTGCATTTGATGGTCTCTGAATTTTTTGCTCAGTGCAGTCTATTATACCTTCTACATTTTGTAACTCCAGAAAAATGTCTTGCTTTATACAATAAATTTGCTTCTCGTGTGGGCCATAAAAGAAGAGGCTTTAACTCATTTCCAAAATAAGTAACCCAGGTTGTTAAGATACTTGAACAATGAGACTGGGAAATCGAAAATCTAAATGCTAGATCTTGAATAACCAAATCTAATCGCAGTTTTATGCACATTAGCAGAATTTCATCCTGGATTGGTATAGTGCTTTTCTTCCAGGCTTTTCTAGTTTTTTTTGTTTTAATTTGAAAGTTTGTGAAAGTTTCCCCTTGTAGTAGCATAGTTTGTCACTTTTTTCCCCTTTACTAATTAAAAACATGAATACTTTTTTTGTGCACCCAGTATAAAACTTTATTAACCTATCGGAATGGCATACTCTGTCCCAACTAAACTCTGCTTGTGACTTCAATGAAAACTTACTCAACAAATGTTTTCGATGTTTTAATAGCAAAGGTCTTTTAAGTAATCTTTTTGGAGTGTTAATAAATATTTGTAAGTCTTCCACGTCATTTGTTTTAGATATAAGAAAATCTTTTCCAACAGGTAAAGCATAATCATGATCATAATGAATATTAATAGGCTCAGTAAATTCTATTTGATCATGATTATCTTCGTTTTGATCATGACTACTCTGGTAATCAGAAACATACTTTTTTTTCTTAATTATGGATATCCATTTTAATGAAGATTTTCTTTTTTTTAACTTAATATCGTAACCATTTAAATACTCAGTAGGGTAAGGATAAACATCAGTAGGTTGTCCCATTTTAAAATGATTTGAGCAGACTGGCGAACGAAGAAAAATTCTAAAGTTACTCCTGAAAAGTCCAATTTTCGAGTTCCATATAGGTAACATTTTACCATCTTTGCATCTCCAAAATTTAAGTTGCAAACTACCATCAAAAAGTTTAATATGGTCTTTAATAATGTACTTTTCCGGATACCTTCTATCATTGCTACAGTTTTAAACAACGCAGTGATCACCCCCACCCATGTATAGATAATTGTTTACTTCCTTTAAAATATTGTTTTGATTTGTTTGCTCCTCGGTTATCCCATAATGCTTTTCGCTGATTTCGCACAAAATTAATAGCGAAATGGTCTATTGCAATTTAAACAAAGTTTAATTTAAACAAAAGATTTTGAAATTCTGTTTTACTTATTTAGATAAAAAAAATTTTATTGAGTTCAAATTTGTAATCATAAACTTTTATTGAAATTCAAGTTTCAAATCGTAAAGTTGCATTAGTATTTCTGACAGATGGGTTTAAAAAAAAAAAATAGTTAAAAAATGTTTGTCTTTTTAAAACAAGGAATAAAAACATAAATTTTGTTTTATTCTTTATTTTAAATTGTATAACATAGGTTTTATAGATGCCATTAGTCTCAAGTTGTAACATTAAATATCACTTCATAAACATGAAAGCAAAACAAGAAATTAATGACATAAAATTTTATTTAAAAAAGTTAGAAACAAAGAGTTTTTAACAAATTTTTCAAGATTTTTTTGGTTTGGGAAATTTTTGAAGTTTAAGGTTTAAGTTTTTTACAAAACAGTAATGTTTTAGGAAAATACTTGGTAATAAAAGTATTTTGAAGAAACACAGTAAAAAGAAACGACTTTTTTTCATAGATTAGAAATTATTAGAAATTGTTACTTTTAAAAGTAACAGCTGACTTGAAAGAAAAAACCATGAGAATGAGGTTTGATTTGAGCTTCCATGTCAGTCTGAATCCAGATAATTATGTTTCTATTAACTTTTTTCTCCGCGCAGCGGCTTTGTCAAGGTTCGTGTTTTGGATTTACAGAATTGAGAGAGGGTTATAACCACAATTAGCCTCCTCATCTGTAGTGGCCTTATCGGGGAGGTGAATTTAAAAGAAAAAGTAGGAAGTGTAATTTTAAGCATAGACAAAATTCATTAACCAAGAACCATTACAAAAAAAGTCAAGAAAGGAATCCCAGCCTTAAGATAGTGAGGTGTGAATTTAATGACAAGATAAATTTGATGTTAAAGAGGTGTGAGATAAGGGTTTTATGCAGATTAAAGTCTGAACCACCTAACAAAGATCAAGAAGAAACTGAGCACAAGCTAGAGATACAAAACACAAATCAATGAGTGAAGGTAAATGATTTCTCTTAAAATCACGTTATAAAGTTAATTAACTGAGAAGCAACTATGGTAACTTTGTAACTATCATCAAGTTAATTAATAAATTATCAAGATATCTTGTAAATGATAAAAGTTTAGACCTATAATATTTGCAGCGTCAAATGTATTAGATCCAAGGAGTTCAGTGTATTAACCATTAAAATCCAAATGCCAATGTTAACAGTATTAGAAAATCGAGAATCGGATTATATAATTACATTAGAACTAACATTGAAAAAAGTGCAGGAAAAATGAAAAACAAAATATTTAGAAAAGCAATTGAGTAAATTGACGCTAAACAACGAATTCTGATTTCTTGACAAATGAATGAGTTTAAATGTAATTGTAAATGTAATATGTAAGTCTGAGATCTGATGATGAAACAGCAAATTTAAATTAGTATTACATAAGGTAGTTTACTGGGGAATTTTGCTCTGGCCATAGATACCTGTCAAAGATAGATAGACATGCATATTTATTGAATTATCCTCTCTGAGAGCTGTGTTTGAGTTTGTGTTTGAGAATGTGTTTGAGAAACCACCCTAAAAATTATTAAACTAAATTTTAGAGCTGTAGTTTCATTAGGTCATAAAAGAAAGATATACATAGCCACTTTATTTTATTCCTTAAGTCTTTGCCTAAGAGGTTCTTTACAAGGCAGTAGCAGGATACAGTTACAATCTGCCCTAGATCAGTATTTTTATTGAAACATCTCTAGCTTATTGTCTCCTAGTCATTGCTTAAAAAAGCAAATCCTACAATGTAGCTTGGCACCTGCCAGATTTTATTGGATTATGTCACCAGTAGCAAAATGATTGAGATGATCCTGACCTAAAAACCCAAAGGTTGCATTACGGTTTATATATTTTACTATTTTAGTAAGTGATTTTCCTAACTTTGTTGATGATAAAATATTGTTTATCAAACTCTTGGTTTGGAATAAGATTTTTCAAAAATATTAAATGTTTTGATATTTGATTTGGCCATTAATAACTCGGTTGGTATTAAAAATTCTTTTCAGTTATTTAAGATTGTATCATAAAATTATGTTTAACTAGGATAAGTTTAAGTATAAGCATTCACAAAATGATAATAAAAAACAGAACTAGCATAAACTTTTGATAAAATTGTAATTGATGATTAAACTTGTATCTCATATCATTGTACCATGGTTTACTTGTTGTGTTGTATTCAATTGGTCATAATTTGTGTTATATAAGTTAATTCTGAATTAGTTTCATTAAGTTCATAATTGCTTAAATAATTCTAATGTTTATGTTTTTAACTGTTTGTTTGTTTTTTTATATGAAAGCATCAGTTATTTGAAGATGAATTTATTTTTTATAGAAAAAAATGTAATGCAACAATAATGATAGCAAGAATCTTGTTTTTTATTTTATATGATGTTTAGTTAGTACAGAAGAAATGTATATTAAAAATATATACTGTAGTGTAATTGTTTTTCTTTTTAATGTTATAGAAAGAGCTTGTAATACTAGTAGACAAAAATGGATATGTTCATAATCTACTAACTGAGGCAGCTAAAGTTGTTGAAACTGTTGATACTACTGCTTTGCGTTTAGTTGAGATATCTGCTAGTAAGATTCAAAGGATAGTGCCATCTACTACCTTACTAGATTCTTTAGTTCAACAAAGTCAAAAGAATTATCGTATTGAGGTAATAATTTCAAAAAGTTTTAATCCGTTCTTGTCTTTTTATGCAAAAAATATTATTCTTTATCTGATTTCTTTTCTTAATTTTTTTTTTTTAATACTTTATTTAAAATAGCTTTATCAAAAATGCAAGCAAAATCTGGGTTTTGTCTTTAAACTTTTTATGTTATTACAATAAAGTCTTTATAAATCATTTATTTTAACCAATTATTTTATATTACAGCTAATTTATTTTTACAACTCTCATGACACTTTGAAAAAACATGACATGTTACACCTAAAGAAAATGTTTTTTTCTTTTGTTTTTATACATTATTTTTTTATATTTTGTATTTATTGTATTGACATGCTACACCTAAAGAAAATGTTTTTTTCTTTTGTTTTTATACATTATTATTTTTTTTATATTTTGTATTTATGTATTGTTACACTTTTATAATTAAAATCATATTTAACAGGAAATTCCTAGAGAAGAATTGTCAGATGACAATCGTTCACTTTTAGTACCAGTTATGCATTTTCAAAAGGTAAGTACTTTGAAATCAATAAATTTTTGCATGATTTAAAAACTTTTACAAAAGTAATAAATGGTATGTAGCAAATTGTCTCACTGTTTAATTTTTAATTACTTTTGTTTTCTTGTTTTCTCCCCAAAAATAAAGCATCAGATGCATGCAATATTTATAAAGGTCAAAAACAACATGTTTGATTAAAAATTTGAAAAGTAAAAAAAAAATATTTAGCATTGATTATAAGACCAGATTTCATAATTATAAGACCAATTTATAAGACAGAATTATAAGTCCAGATGGTTTATTTACCTCTTTATAATTGTTTTAATAAATGAAATTGAGTTTTAATTAAAAAAAAGTTTAAACAAAATTTAAAACAAGTAAGTTTAAATTTAAAATTATTGCTTAGCTATTGCAATTTTATTTCTTAATGGAAATTATAAATTTTATCTGGTGTTATAATTAATGAATAATTTTTATAAATTAATGCAAATTTATATATAAAATCAAGTAATAAATAAAAATAAATATATGAAATGTTTAACTTAGTGAATAACTGTACAAGTTTCTGTTTAAACGCATTCATTATTTTTGTGTGATTTCTTCAAATTCAGCTCGAAATTAAGATCATCATCATGATCATCATCAGAATCATGATCATTCTACTACTCTTAATATCTATTACAACCTCGTGTCCTGATGCCTTGTAGGACTCATTTTTCTAGATAAAAGCTATGAAAAGTGAACTCTGACTTTAAATACTTTTAAAAACCTGACTTAAAATAGGAGGATGAATCCAGTTGGTTTCTCAAACTTTGTATTCCATCTCAGAGAGGCTAATTCCATCAACAACTGTAGAATAACTAACAGGGATTCCTTAATGTTGCACATAAAAGGAATTTCTGTTAGTGCTTTTGGTGTGCATTGCTGAGGTCATATAAGGAGCCCTTTGTTATTATTTTAGATTGACTATCAGGAATGATGCAATTGCATAGCTTATTGTGTAAGATACTATCTATGATTAAGTTTTTTAAAACATGATTTAAAAATATTAAACAAAGAAAAATATCTTTATTACCACCACCATATAGTGTCAATCTTTCTTTAGACCACTATTTTTAGACCAATATTTTTAGACCAATATTTGTGGTCTTCAAAGTATCTTTATCTACTCTGGTCAATCTTTGAAAAAATTTTCTGTTTGTGACAACTTGCAGTGATTGTTAAAGTTCAATCCAGTTTATTTAATTATTCTAGTTGATTTAATTATTAAGTTTCATATCGCTAATAGTTATCAGTTAATATTATTATTGCTAACAGTTAAATAAAACAGCAAATAATAATATTAATTAATAACTATTAATTAATAGTCTTGTTGATATTTTTTTATTGGTGATTAGCAATACTATTTCTGAATCATCTACTACTCCAGACAATCTTGGATTATCTGTCATTTCTGTCCTTTTATGGAAACCATGAACAAAAGACCAATAAAAAGTTAGCATCTGGTTAAATGTCTCTTTTTACTGTGCCCATCTTCTTACTCCTGTCATACATTGTCATATTTGCGCTGGTTCTTCAAATATGGTTTATTTAAGATAATGTAGAAAAACTCATTGTAAATGATGTTGGACCTGCTCTAGCTGCCATGCTTGAGTCTGACTCATTGTTGTAAAGTTGCATCTCAATCTTTTTTTCAAATACTACTATGGTTAATACTCAAGCTTTCATTACTTCATCAACGAAAACTGAGTACATATCTTGTCATTCAGCATATAACATTTCCTTTATGCTCAAAGGGTTTTATTTTATCTTGATTTTTTTTCTCAACCAATGATGCTTTGGAATTCTCCCATTTTCTCCTCTTTATTTTCTGCTTACTCACAGCTTAATTAGCTGTGTGACTCTTAACCTAATTAGTTGTGTGACTCTCAATTTAATTAGCTTTGTGATGGCTTTAGTTCTGGCACAAAACTTGAAGGTTGAATTGTTTGATACCAGCTCTGACTAAAAATGTAACTTTGTAAAGAAGGAGACTTGAACTTCCTGGTTAAATGTTCTTTTGCAGTGCTCTGTGATAAAATAGTTAGAAATGAATATTAGAAATCTTTGTAAAGGACATCAACAACAACTTGGTAAATACCGTGGAAGTGACATAGTTGATGAACAGCATTCAAAGTTTTACTAATCTTTTCATCGAACTGGCATCATTAGTCACCAAGCCACTTACATCATTAGTCACCAAGCCACTTGCATCATTAGTTACCAAGCCAGGAATATATTGAATAAGATTTAGATTTAAAGCTTTTTGTATTATTGTTTTAAATGTTTTTTCTACGGACATAGTACTATTAATTTTAAATTCTTTTTCTTAAATCGTAAATTAAATAAATTCATTTAAAATAAAACTAATCTCTTTTATATTATTATTGAGGATTCGCAGTATATGCTCCAAACAAGTTGCTAATGATATAAGTAAAGTTTAAAAAACATGACATGTTTCACCTAAAGAAAATGTTTTTTTCTTTTGTTTTTATAAATTATTATTTTTTTATATTTTGTATTTATTGTATTGACATGCTACACCTAAAGAAAATGTTTTATTCTCTAGCATGTCAATACAATAAAGACAGTATTTTTATATATATTCGTTAGGTATTTTTGAAAGTTCGAATCTCTTCTTCCCTGTCTCCTACCTGACACACACACACACATTTATTTCTTGAAAGTAGATTTTTTAGACTGTTTCATTCTAAAGTCACTTCCTGAAATGTTTTTGTGACATTTCTTGAATTATTTTTTTGTTTAATTATTGTTAATTAGTTCAATTTATTAATTATATTTTTATATTTACTTAATTTAACTTTATGTTGCTTATTAGTTTTAAAATTTCAGCAACACTCAATTGTAACATATAGTAATTTCTGTATTGATGGATTTAAAAAAAAAACATTTTTTTGTGTATTAAATTTGTTATTAACTTTTTAGGAGGCATACACATCATTTGGCACACCATTTTACATAAAAATATCTGAGGTTTGAAATTTGAATTGAGATTTTTTTTTTTTTTTTTTTTGAAAAATAAAAAGATCAATAATGTTTAAGTATGGATGGTTATAAATACAGATGGTTAGCGCCAAATTAAAAAAATAAGTTAATATTTAAAAATGATTTACGTTTCTTTGCAAAAAACAATTTTGCAACAACTTAAAATTTCAAAGTCCACTGGACAGTAACTACTTTTAGTTTGTTTGATGAAGATTTTGTTAAATACATTTTAACTTTGCATTTAATTATCTCATTTTAATATATTCATTGTAATATATTCAGGCTGGTTTAGCATCATCCAAATGATATATATTTTTTCAAATTTGACATAATATTCATTCATTTAGATAATTTTCTTTATTTTTCTTAAAGTAACTATAAACCTGTGTCTATTTTAGGGAGAAACTCTTGGTTCTCTTCAAGATCGTGTTCGAAAGAAAATAAATATGCCTGAAAAAGAATTTGACAAAGTAGAGTTTTTATATCAATACCTTTTTTGTATTTATTATGCGTATGTTTGTTAGGGTCCGTCACCAAATTTTTTTTTTTTAATTAACTGAGCTGACTGGTATATAGGGTATTCCATTGATTACATTCAATCTTTTAAAAATTAAAGTTATTAGCTAATGTTTAGAGGTCCTAGAAAAGTTTCCCAGTCTTAGACAAGTTTCTCTTATGGCTGTGTTTAGGCATAGGTTTTTTAGCAGAATTTGCTTTATTAATAATAAAGTAAATTTTATTAAATAATACATATTCTATGCTGGACCTTGGTGACCTTGATTGGTGTGTATATAATAATAAGAGATATTTTTAATACACAGTAAAACCACTGGGACCCCTCCCTCCCCCTTGTATGAACCTGTACGCATTCAAAGACCCCCACCATTCCCTCTGCGTACGTATGCATTATTTTTTTTCAAATTAAAGGCCCCTCCCCTTCCTTAACGCATAAATATTTCAAAACATTAAAAACAAACAAAAAATTTAATTTGACATTTCTCTTAATTAATAATGTTACTTATTGTACTTATTTAAATCTTAAAATGTTACAACATATTTTAAAATATTACAACATATTTTAACACTTTAGGAAAAATGATAAAAACCAGTTTGCGTACAGTAATTTAAAAAAAAGAATTCAAAAAAAGTTTGCTTTTATTTGACGTCTTATTGCTTCTCATCTCGCTACCAATCAAATTACGTAGCGAAAAATAAAAAATATTATTTAGAACGATTGTCGCTCGATTTCTTTTTTCTCTCATTATTTATAAAGAAATTTAAAAACAGTTTGTGACTGGAGTCAGAAATCACATGTAAAATTCAATGTTTTAAAAAAAAGAAAATCAAGTTTAGGAGAGATCAAATTGCGTACATACTCATTGTCTTTAACACCCTCTCCTCCCTTGTACATGTTCGTACGCTTTTGGGAAACCTCTCCCAGTTGAAGTAAATAACAACCAATTAGAATTGGTTGTTATTTACTTCAACTTTTTTTAGATTTTATCACTGATAAAATCTCTTAGTGGTTCACTTTTTAAAAGTTTTTAACAATCCTAATGTTACATGTTGCATGAAATATTTTAATGTAGAAACTAAAGAAAAACTATTCAAAAGAAGTTTCACACTTAAATTTAGTGTGAGAAAAAATCTAATGTCTACATATCACTGGTATCAACCTAGATCTACCTCTGACCTAGAAATACCCCTGTATCATATTTAGGGCCACCGCAAGTATATGTCAAGTGGGGGAAGGGGGGAGGTACTATACTTAAAATAAAAGAACATTCCATTCCCCACTTTGCTGACAAGATATCCCAATCCGAATTTAACGACTTAATCCAAAGAAAGGTCCCATTTTAACGACTTAAGGTACAAAAGGACATAGTTTGTTGACTGATGGTATAAATATTTGTTGAGGGAGATGGTCTCTCCCTCCTACACCTCCCTCAGACCACCCACCCCTCTCTCCTACACCCCTATACACTAAAAAAAAAGGTAGTAACTTCTATCTTAGGATAGCATATGTGATATACCCTTAGGTATAATTTTTTACCTTATAAGGTAGAAAGTTATACCTTTAAGGTAGAAAGTTGTATGACAAATCATTGTTTTTAATATAATTTTATACCTTAAAAGGTAGAAAATTATATTTTACTAAAGATATATCACATATCTTACCCTAAGATAGAAAATTCCACCCTTTTTTTAGTGTGAAACGTGGCATATGTTAACCTCTAACTTGCTTTCTGCAATACAAGAATTTTATTCTTTTTTTTCTCTTCTGAACAGTTGTTGTATTAATAATGGTTTTAATTTCTGTGTTTTGCAATGTTTTTATAAAATTTATGTTATTGTATTTAACAAAATCATTTTATTTAGATGAAATTCTCTCTTGTGAAGATGGGCAAAGTTACATATTATCCTGAAGGTTTGTTTATAATTTTTGTATAATGATCTTTAAAAACTAATTTAAATTTTATTATATAAAAATAAAAATAAAATTGTAATAGATGAACGAAATATGCTTTAATTACAAAATGGAAATGTGTGTACTTATTGTAATAACGATAGAGTTTTACGCAGCATCACAGTATGTAATTATGAAAAAGTTTAAAATATTAGTTGTTTATCTATAAACAATTCGTTTTATTTGCAAAAAACATCCAAATAACTAAGTTAAAAATTAATTTTTTTTTGCAATACCTAATGAAATATTCAAGTAATATTATTAAAGCTACCAAATGATTTACTATAATTTAAATTGATTTAATATAATTTATATTAAAAACCCTTTAGCCCTAAATACTCAAACATGGCAGACGACTGTTTTTAACTATTTTATTTAAAATTGTTTTGAAAATTTTATAATATTAGGAGGAAAATAATTTTATTTTTTAGATCCATCGACATGCATATCGTTATCGGATTTTCAAAGTAATAATTCCAATCAGCAAAATTGGCTTGGTCTAGATCATGTAAATAAAGCACCAAAACGAACGCGGTATGCTTATACTGAAAAACCAATTAAAATTCTTAATTAATGAATAAAGTAGTGTTCTTTGGGTGTTATAAAAGTAAAGTCGATAATGCAGATTGGTTTTGAGGTTATAAGATGTCGTAGTCAAAACCTCACATGTGATAGAAAGAAGTTTGACATTTTTGTTTTTAAAAAAAGTCATTATTGTAAATGGTTAGTTATTGATGGTTCACGACTTCATCATAACAAATGTGAATTCTTTCGCATCTCGTTTTTGTATGGCTGCTTGTTTTATATTTGAGAAAGTACGTTTAGGAAGAAACATTAAACCCACTAAAGTCTTAATTTATACAGAATTTATTTGGTAAATAAAAATAACTCTAGGAAATAAGAACTAATTGATATGTAAATTATTGCATGTTGTGAAATTGATTTGTCTGCTTTCTTAAAGCTTTCAACATCATTGTTTGCAATGTTTTCATCGCTGTTTTTTTTAACGATCAAACAAAGTTTAGCTATGTTTAATTTGTTCTAATATTGTTATTGTTTTCTGTATATGTTTTTTGTATAACAGATATTTAATCGGTTGTTTGCTATCGATCAAAAAAAATTCTATGGTTGTCTCCTAAACTGTAATTTTTAAATCTTATCCAGCCTTGTTAGTTTTAAAAGTATTTTAAGATTAAAATTTGTTTAAAAAATTAAAATATTAAAAAAATAAAATTAACAGCGACGTAAAAAGCAAAGTCCCCATTGCTAGCTTGTTTGACTTTAAGTTTCTGAACATTTTAAGCAATGTCATCATTTTCTAAAATGAAAAAATGTTATTTTAGGCAATGATGGCTAAAAAAATTCCTGAAATGTGATTTTTAAGTTTTTTACCCATTTCTCGAAAAACTATTGATCATTAATAAACATCAATAGTTGAACCAATTGCTGCTGGTTTACATATAGTTTTAGTTGAATAAAACCTTTGCAAACAATGGCAAATGCAGTGTTATAAATCATATTATTTTAAGCATCATAAAAATTACAATTTAAAAGTAACATTTGTAAAACATTTTAGACAGTAACCAATGGCAGTTATTATTTATCACATGCTGGTATTTACGAATGTAGTATGTAGCCAGGGCTGATGACACTTGTTTCGAAGTGGAGAGGTACAATCGTCAATTTCTAAAAAAAAGTCCTATAAAAAAGAGTTTTTTTCTTTTTCTTTATAAAAAAGGTTTTTTTTCTTTTTTTTTTATAAAAAAGGTTTTTTAGAAAAACAGGGGGTGAATGAAACAAAAATCAAATTAATGAAACCTATTTCATTGATTCGATTCTTGTTTCATTTAAATCTAATATGGGGTCGTGCATAAAGACGTCATTCAGAATTTATTTACTAACCAGAAGTAGAAGTTTATTGGATCCTTTCTGCGGGAGAGGGAACAAAAAAAACCGGAGGAAACTCAATAAAGAGCTAGTTTGTAAGTAGTGAATAAAGTTTGTTGCCCAAAACTGGATAACAACTCGTTTTACGCTACATCATTTCCAAACTTCTTTACACAACGGATTATTGCAAACAAAGTTACATTGTGTTTGTTAAGAATTTTGTATTTTTTACCTAGGTTTACCTATGGTTCTTCATTGCCATGTTGAACAACGATTATTTTAATTTATACAGTCTGGTCCCCATGTCTTTAAAAAAAGATAAAAAATAAAATCTGGCATTCCAGCCTAAAATAATGTGATTCCCGCTGGAACAGGAATGGCCTAAAAGTTATAAATTTTGGCCGGAATTCTTGTACATCCCTAAATTGTCACTGTAGATAAAAATAGTTTTTATTTGGTATTTGTTGATTCTTCATTTTTTATTAACTGTTTATTTTTTTGCCGTTTAATAATTTAGAGTTTAATAAGTTAGAGCAGCCGTGGCGCAGTCGTTAGAGTTCTGGCTAAGAAACCAGAGGTCCGAGGTTCGACGCCAGCTCTAGCCATATAAGCGACATCGGTAAGGAAGGAGGCGTGAACTCCTAGTTAAATGCTCTCCCACGGTGTTCCGTCATAAGACCATAAGGACTTCTGGGAGCATCAAAATAACCTAAATAAAAAATATAATAATAATATATACTGTTTCGAAGCATATAAATAAAAATAAATATTGGCAGGGCAAGAAGAAGACTTATTTAACCTTATCACCGAGTCCCATTCTCTGTATTTACAAAAACCGTAATATCTAAATATCTATTGTTAACAAACTATTTATTAAAAAAAAATAAAAGTAAAATAGATAACAATTCGTTGTCTTTTAAAGAAAAATTTAAAGAACCAAAATTTAAGGAAAGAGTAAAATCAAGTGAGTAAGAAAAAATAAATAAGATATTATCATTTGCTTAAAACTTAAAAGTTTAAAACTAAGATTTAAAAATAAAAAAGTGAATAAATTAATACGCACCATAGAAATAACATAAATAAATTAGTATACTTCATAGAAATAACCCAAATAAATTAGCAAACTTTGTGGAACAAAATAAACTTGGCTTTATCCACATTTAGAGAAAGTGTAATACTAATAAACCACTCATTAACTTTCGATAACTATTCGTTAGTTGTTTCAAATAGTGTATTAATATCTCTGTGGGAATAAAAAAGATTGGAGTCATCTGCAAAAAGAATACAATCTAATAAGTCTGTTGCTAAATTTGAATCATTAATATACACTAGGAACAACAGTGGTCCTAAAATAGAGCCCTAGGAAACCCCAAAAGTTACGGCAGCCGGGAATGTTTGTTTTTGTGCATACACTATAAATTGTTTTCTATCGATCAAATAACTTTTGAGCCAAAGTAAATTGTTATTTTTTACTCCATAGTGTTTAAGTTTTTTTATTAGTATATTATGATTAACGGTATCGAAAGCTTTTGACAGATCAATGAAACCTCCTAAGGTAAAGTAGTTGGTAGCTAATTTACCTTAGGAGGTTTCATTCTTACCTGAATGCACTTGATATTTGATTGACTAGTTTAACCACCGCATGTTCCGTTGAATTTTTTTTTTTTTGAAACCAAATTGTTTTGAATACAACATGTCGTTTTCTAATAAGCTATTAAAAAGCCTATTGTACATTATTCTCTCAAGTAATTTTGTAAAACAGGGTAAAATATAAAGGCCTATAATTAGAGATATTTGAGTCATCTCCGGACTTAAATATCGGCGTGATTCGTGCAATTTTATAGCTTTTCAAGAACAATACATGTTTTAAATGAAAGATTAAATATGTGAAATAACGAGAGTTCTATTATATTATATACTGATTTTACAACATTAACGTTAATTTTATCAAATCCAGACACTTTTGTTAGTTTTAAGGTAAAAAAAGGCGGTTTGCAATTCAATTAGTTTTAAATTAGGTTCATCCATAACTTTATCGTAATTTTTTAAATAAGATTCAAATGGCGTTGAATTTATTGGAATTTTTAATGCCAGCGTTAGTAAATAAGCTGTTTAGTTTTTCAGCAGTTATATATTTATCATAAATTGTGTTTTTATCAATTGTTTTTTTTTTTTGCAGAATGCTTCTTGCATAATTATTTTTTCCGACTATTTTTTTAATTACACTCCATGTTTTTTTAGTGTTTCCGGCGGCTTTACTTAATAGTTTTGCATAATAAAGCTTTTTTGAGTACCTTTTTGTTCAAATATATTTTTATAATTTTTATTTGTCATTTCTTTTTTATAATTTTTTTTTTTCAAGTACTTATCATACAACTTTTGTTTTCTTTTTGAAGATTTTAGTAACCCGTTAGACATCCATGGAGTTAAAACAGTTTTGGTTTTTACAATAAACTTAATAAACTTGGAAGAAATGCAGTTAAGTCATTTTTTAATATCTCCAAGTATAGCAAAAACTATATAAACTCTCTATTTAAAGTTCGGGAGATATCGACTTACATACAACAAAATAAAATGAACCTATTTATTCGTCTATTAAATAACAAAGTAACTTTTGAAATCATCAATTCTCAGCTTAACTATTGTTCATTATAATATTCATTTTTAGATGATATAAAGGAATTATGTAAGATCCATTAAATAAATATGAAAAACTTAATTCAGGATAAGAAGAAAGTGAAGAATAATATTTCAGAAAATATAATTCCTGAAGATACTTATCAAATTTTAGTACATGCAATTCAATGTTGGAATGCAAAGCAACAGCGAACAATTTTCAAAAATACTCTTGAAGAAACCATTCCCAAGTGATCTACTTTATTCTCTTTTTATATATCTTAAACTATTTTTATGTATTTTTACCTTGTAAACATATTTACAGAAGGTGTTTAATAAAATAATAATAAAAAAATTTTTTTTTTCAGGAAATGCTTGATCATATTGCTTGCAGAATTGACTTAAAAATAGATTATATGCGTCATGTGACTTCAATACCAGATTCCAATCAACGTTGTCTCAAAAGATTTTGAAATTGTTTTACCGAGTTTTCATTGATCTGTCATTTGTTGGTTTTCTTTTTTTTTTTTTTTTAAAAAAAGCAAATGAAGAATCCACAAAAGCAACTTATAAATGAAGTAATTATTTAAAATTTTAGGCGCAAAACTCAAATCAGTCAAAAATTATATGACACCGTCTAAAAATGCAATTTAAGTAATAATATTCTAAAATAACTCTGAGTTTTTTCTATATAAAAAAAGTTCAAAATTTCTTGTTTAAATTCTTTTTTTTAAAGAAACTTAAAAGAAAAAAACGAGTTTACATATTTCACACTAATATTGTTATTTTTAAGACTTTCCGACTTGTGTCGGAGTTTGCTTTTGATTGTGACTCGCAAAGAAACTTTTAATGATTTTTAGACATTTTAATCAGTTCTAGAACAAAAAGTTTACGCAAGCAATTGAAGCAATGAAAGCTGTGAAAAGTGAATCAGTTAACAGATAAATTCGGTTAAAAAAAGAAGTTTAGGATGTTAAAGCGTAAAATTTCAAAGATATCTTGATGATTAAAAAATTAGAACCGTCATTAATTCCCAAGAAAAATGTATAATAACAATACGATCAACAATATGATCCAAAACAAAAAATCTGAATTTATTATTAAAAAAAAAGATTTAGGGAGAATAAGACTTGATTGATATCAAGTAATAGTCTGAAGTTGATAAAATTATTGTGATGAAGTTGGGAAACGAAAACAAAATTTTTGAAAATCATTTGATCTTAAAATTATTAAAGTAAAACAAACATAAAAAACTGGACATTCAAATAAATTAACAATAATAATAATGTATTAACAGCATTATATTAATAATGTATTAACATCGTAGAACATATAAATATCTAAATATATAAATTTTTTTATAATAGTTTTGATTAACTAATCTAACTAATTATTAATTCTGCAGACTTTAAGAATGAAGTAGATATCAAAAAGACCTTTAACGTGAGAGTGGGAAAGTATCTACATTAGGAGATATCACCCCCCCCCCTCCTCCTGGCCTCAATTTAAATTCTAATATTCACACCTAAATTTATTACAGATGAGATGCTTTTAGTAAACCGCTAATTATATTTTGTTTAAATGCTTGTGGTTTCCTTAGTAACCAAAAAACACTTCTAAAATAACCAAAAAATGACTTCACGCTGGCTAAAATAGAAAAAATATGTCTCTTTTTACCATTTAAAGTTTAGTTATAAAAAAGAGCTTTGAAATAAGTTGACCAATTTTTTTAAAATGTTTTGTCAAAAAAGAACTTTTTCTTCCAATATAAAGTTTACTTCGTATTTCTGACCGAATTAGTTTGCTAAGAACTTTTCATCAATACCATCTCTTGATTCCACTAGTTCTACCTGATATAGTCGTCAAACAGGTTGATCCATTGCTTGATATTCGTATCACTCCAGCTTCTGTATCTAAAGTGATTTCCTGCTTAGATTCTTCTACAGCTTGAGGTTCGGACAACATACCTGTTATAGTCTTGCAGAAATGTTCTCCGGAGCTGTCGTCTATACTTTCAAAACTATTCAACAAGTGCTTATCAGAGTCTCGTTTTCCAGCCTGCTGGAAAGCGGCATTTGTCATCCCTATCTTCAAAAATTCTGGAGAGCGATCTGATTCGTCGAACTACCATCCCATTAGTCTTCTTCCTACCATAAGCAAGGTTTTTGAATTTAATTTACAAACACTTACTCTCTCATCTTGAATCTAATAACTTACTTTCTGATCATCAATATGGATTTCAATCTTCTCGTTTTACAGTTGATTTGTTAACAGTAACAACCGTAACAAGTGGAGAGGTTAAGGCTATTGCTCTTGACATTTCTAAAGCTTTTGATAAAGTTTGGCATGCTGGTCTTCTCCACAAGCTTTCTTCTTACAATGTATCAGGTAACACCTTTAAGATTATTGAATCCTTCCTTTCCAATCGTAGTATAAAAGTTGTCCTCAATGGACAGCACTCTTCTTCTTATTCTGTAACTTAAGGTTCCTCAAGGTTCTATCCTTGGCCCTATACTCTTTTTAACTTACACTATCGATCTTCCAGATATTCTCACATCTAAGGTGGCATTGTTCGCTCATGATACTACAATTTATTCTTGTCATGATAAGAAACCAACACTCTCTGATTGCTTGGAGGGAGCATTTGAGCTTGAAAAGGTTCTCACTTCTACTACAGCATGGGGCTCATAGTCGCTGGTGAACTTTAATTTAGATAAAACTCATTTTTTTTCAGCCGATCGTTATCGCAATAATTTAGATCGTCCTATATTTATGAACGGTAATGTACTCGATGAGTCATCTACCTTTCATCTTCTAGGATTAACTCTTACTTCCGATCTTTCTTAGAAACCATATGTCCATATGACCATATATCAAATCTATTGCAAAATTAGCATCTGCTAAGGTTGCATCTCTTTATCGAGCTCGACACTTTCTTACTCTGGATTCTATTCACTATCTCTATAAATCTCAAATCCGGTCTTGTATGGAATACTGTTGCCATATCTGGGGCGGATCTTCTAAAGATGCCCTTTCTCTTTTAGACAAGGTACAAAAACGAATTGTAAACATGGTTGAACCTGCTCTTGCACTAACCTCCAACCATTATCACATCGTCGTAATGTTGCTTCTCTTTCTCTTTTCTACAAATACTATAATGGGCACTGATCTAAAGAGTTAGCGCCTCTTGTGGCATCTACTAAAACTCATTGTCGTGTTACTCGTCATTCAATTAAGTCTTATCTTTTTTCTGTGACTGTTTCTAAGTACTCCAAAAACTTTTTTTTGTCTAGTTTTTTCTTCGAACATCAGCTCTTTAGAATTCGCTTTCTTTATCTTGCTTACCTGATTCATATAATTTGCAATCCTTTAAGTCGTCTGTCGATCGTTATCTTGCTCTACAACCTTCATCTTTTTTTTTCCAATAACTTCCAACTCTAGTTAGTGGTTGCGTGCAGCCTTGTTGGAAGTGAAGACGTTTAAAAAAAAAATTTTATGTTTTGCTGTGTTCGAAATTTTCGCATCTTTCTTCGTATGTTCTAAATTTTAACTGTATTAGGCTGACATACTTTATTTTCAGGATTTGATTCCATCTCTGGCACTAAGACTTTCGTTTCAATTTTGTGTTTGCCAATGCAAACATTCATGTAAAACCTAGTTAAAGCAGTCGATGTTATTGAACCGTTATTGTTAGGATTAGTTGCTATATAGCAACTAGTCCTAACCTAATCTAGTAATAACATTGTAGTCCAGAAATTTTCACTATGCATCTTTTTACTACAAATATAGACAAATATAGTTTACCATTTAAATTAGATCTAAAAAAATGCCGAATAATCAACGATGGTATAATTAATATAGGTCTTCTATTATTATGGTTATCTATTTAACAGACTTTATGTTTTCCGCTGCAAGAGAAAAAATTACTTTGGAAATGACCATAAAGAAAACCAACTTAAAAATTGAACTAATTTACAAGGTTAGGGTTGAAAACTAAATATAGCAGTAATTGTATTTACAATCGTTAATTGACTATCGCGACATTAAATGTTTAAAATTTATTAAGTATTAAGTTATACTCGGATCACCTATCACGCATGTATGTTTTAAGGCTTATCTATTACTGGATGCTGTAACCAAAAACGTATTAGGAATAGGGTTTGATACCCAAATATATTTCCAAATATATCTCTACTTTTTGAAAAAATTATGTTATTAATAGTGTTATGAACCTCAGAATAATGTTTTTCTATTGTATTAAAACCTAAGTTGTGAATTATGAAGTTCAAGTTGTTTTGTATTTTTTGAATGGATTTAATGTGGTGACAATAGAAAACGGTATAATTAGCGTAAATTTATACACATTACCGTTACAAATTACCGTACGTAATGACAGTACCGGCTCTCATCTAATTGTAAAGCTATCACATTTTTATGTTGTTAAAATATTATCATTATAAATGATAATTTTAAATATTTTAAAGAGTCTGCAGCACAAAATTTTGATGTTAAAAAATGCATAAAAACATTTATTTTTGACATCATTTAAAGACACAATTTTCGTGTAATATGAGCATGCTCAAATTACCCAGTGTTTTTCGTTGAAATTATCTATTTTCAAGTCTTAAGATTTAATTGTGCTGGCTTTAATTACTTTTTAAAAAGATTTCTTTTCATAATTTGTATTCATCAAAAGATAAAAATAAATACATTTTACGCAATGATAATTTTATTAAGCCGCCTATTTATCAAACAAATCTTTTTAAATTTTGTTTTGATTATCGTGGACCATTCTTATAGAATAAAATAGTTTTAAAAAAACTTTACTGAGGATTTTATTCATCAAAGTAACTACTTTTCTTTTAAACAAAAGCTTTAAAAATTCATTTTTACAATTGAAGATTTAAAAACATACTTCTGATATTTTTAAGTGATTTTCCTTTTCACCCTCGATTTACCATGAATTTATAAAAAATGATTGGTACCTTTAACAACTGTAATCTGCATATATAATAGATATAACGCATTTTGTATTTATAACGGAATATTTTAAGTTTCTTACTTCGTTAACTTATTTTTTATCTTGAAAATATCTTATAAATTTTAACACGCACATTACTTAGCGGTACTCAACGACAAGACCGTACGGTTTTCTACGAGTCCCCGCGTTCTTTTATTTTTTGATAACGATCATTATATATACATATACAGCGGTGGCAAAAAATTAAAGACCACTCATTTTTTAGTTGGTTTCTTAATCTTTAAATTAAAATTAGGAAGATTCTAATTGACATATTAAATTTTTTTTTTAATATCTTGTTAATTAAAACATACGGATTAAAGTGGTATAATTTTTTTAATCTAATCCTAATTAAATAGCCTTTAACTTATTAAAAAACTGATGAGTATAAATCATTATAAATCTTCTTTAAATAAATTGGACAAAATTTAACGACCACTTTCAAATCTTTAATTTGCACTTATTAAAAATAATAATCCATTATTTTTTTTAACTATCTTAATTGCTTATTACGTTGGCTATAAAATAAAATGTCGAAACCTGAGTTTCGATATCAAATAAACATTTATTTTTTGAACTGCAATAAGGATATAAAAATATTGCAAAAATGCGTGCAAAAATTGAAGAAAAAGACAGATACCCGGCTCTTGTATTAAAAAAAGAAAGCTATAGCATCAGACAAATAGCAGAAAAGCTCGGAAGGTCTCACTCTTGCATTATTAACATAATTCAACGATACAAAGAGACCCGGTCAATTAATGATCGTCATAGGACTAGACGCAATAAAATTTCAAATGACCATGATGTTCGCTCGTTAGTGAGATTAATGAAAGAAAACAGACAAGCATCATCTACAGACTTGTCTACGAAATGGACACTGTCAAATGGTCTGAAAGCAAGCCTTAGAACTGTGCGAAGGGTCCTCCACAATTTAAATTATTTATGGCGTGCTGCTGCAAAAAAACCACGCTTAAATAAAAAACAAAAATTTGCCAGGAAAGAGTGGTGCAAACTACACAAAAATTGGTCAACAGATCAGTGGAGCCGTGTGGTCTTTAGTGATGAAATAAACGTTGAGGTAGACAACAGAAAAGGTCGCGTAATGTTGCGTAGACTTCCAAGCGAACGGTTCGATGAATCATGCATTTTGAAGCGAACAAAACAAGGCTTAAATACAAAACAACCACGCTTAAATAAAACAATAGGCATTTGGGCCTGTATGAGTGCCTGTGGAGTTGGCGTTTTTCAATTATTCGATGGTAGACTCAACAAAGAAAGGTACATTGAAATTTTGGAAAACTCCCTTATTCCTAGCATTGATTTATGGCAGTTGCAAGATGGATTTATTTTCCAGCAAGATAATGCGCCGTGTCATAAAGCGCATGTTGTTAGCGATTGGTTCAATTCTAATAAAATTCAAGTGCTTCCATGGCCTGCTAATAGTCCAGACTTGAATCCAATAGAGAATTTATGGTCGTGGCTTGATCACAAGCTTGGTAAAGAACAACTTTACAATTTGGAAGATTTGAAATCTTCTATCTCTCATCATTTGAAAAATGTGCGTGATGAAGTAATCAAAACTTTTTTTTTTTTGAATTCAATGCCAGAACGAGTACAAGAGTGCTTAAAAACACATTTAGGAACAACACGTTTCTAAATTAGTTTTTTATTGCTTTTTGAAATATTTTTGAAACTGGTCTTAAAATTTTGTCCAATTTTTTTTCCCATTTATATTTTTTACTAGTCAGTTTTTTAATTTTTTAACATTATTTTGTAAAAAAATTATAAATTCTTTTATAATAAATATAAAATACAATAAAAATTCTTTCTAAAAATGTTTTTCTTTTTTTGATACCTTTTTCGAAAATAAAGGTTAAAAATAAATTTTGAAAAAAAAATGAGTGGTCTTTAATTTTTGGCCACCGCTGTATATATATGTATGTATAGTAAAAATTTTTAACTTTTTAACAATTTTTAATATCTTTGTGTAAATTAAACTAAAAAATATTAAATTTATCATGGAAAAAGTAAATCAAAAAATTAGCCTTTTTGGTTATTTTTATTTACAACAAATATAACTTAACTACCAGCATATTTTTGAAAAAAGACTTTCACAGGTCTATTAACAAATTACTTGAGTTTTACCGATATTTCATACAAAATTACTTAAGTTTTACCGATATTTCATACTAAATTTTTGCATGATAAAAACTTTATTAGATTGGGTTTATAAAACTAACAACAAATAATTTACATTCTGATTTAGCTAAACTTAAACATATTCTCCAAAAAAACCTTTACCCGACTAAACTGATTGCGTTTTAAAAACCTACCTAAACAGACTATATAAAAAAGAAAATAAAGAAATTATCGATTCCACAAAAATAAATTACTTTAAAATGCTGTATATTTGTAAAATGTCAAAACAATTTCAAAACAAAATAAATAATTTATGCAAAAAACATTGAAAAGCTCCTAATACTAAATTGGCATTCTCATCCTTTAAAATATTTTTCAACAAAAGATAAAACTCTTCAACATCTCCGCTGTGTCATATATAAATTTATGTGCAAAAGCTATAATGCTGTAACTACTCGGCAATTGAATAAAAGAATTGAGGAACATTTAAAATTACAAAACACTTCTCATATAAATTAACATATTTGTTCAAAAACTAATGTAGCCAATAAAGACTCTTTTTAAGTATTAGACTACGCTCAAACTTCGCATCACTTAAAAATCAAAGAAGCGTTTATGTATATGTTATGTATACACGTTATGTGGGAAAAAACCTGATCTTAATAAACAGGTTTTTAATCACACGCTATCGCTCCAGCTCTAATAGACGTTTTTTATTACTCTAAGACGTATGTATTACACTAATTATCTACATTTTCCATTGTTCTATGCAGGGTCGCCCCGAAGTGATCTTAAAGGAGGGGGGGGGGGTATATCTGTTTTTTGCCGACTTAGACCTAGAAAAGTTTTTTTGCAAACCAAAAAAAAAGTCCTCGTTGGCCATCATTAGCCCACTGCTTTCAATAGATCGAATTTTGCCGACTCCAGTGTCAAATTTGCCGACTAATAAAATTCGTAGGGGGGCTAGACTTTTTTTTTTAAATTTTAAGTGCACCAAGAAGTCTTATCACAGAGCACCGTGGATGAGCATTTAATTGGAAGTTCACGCCTCCTTCCTAACTGTTGTCGCAAAACTTGCTCAGAGGTGGGATTTGAACCAAGGATACTTTGTTTCTGAGGCAAGTGCACTACCACTGCGCCACGGCACCCATACGCCCCCCTCAGGACGGCGCTAATTCTATGACGTAGTTTTCATACCTTTCATGTTTTCTTTTGTTTGACTAACGAATAAAATTAATGTTTGTTTTCACTATATCTTAAATAGTTTTTGTATTTAACAGTTTTATACTTGAAAATGATTATTGTATAATCGGAACATGTTGTTGAAACTGAAAAAAGTTGTTATATTTATTTGACTTACTACGAATTCTGTGACATTACAACCATATATATGTCTCTGTGTATATATATATATATATATATATATATATAAATATATATATATATATATATATATATATATATATATATATATATAATTACACTGCAAATTTAATGTACTGTCAAAATAAAATTCTAAATTTTAAGTATATATATATATATATATATATATATATATATATATATATATATATATATATATATATACTTAAAATTTAGAACTTTATTTTGACAGTACATTAAATTTGCAATGTATTAATTATTTGTTGTTTTTTTTGCAATAAGTGCGTGTGTGTGTCTGTGTTTAATATATATTATAAGACTTAAGTCGGCAAAAAACAGATATTGAATTTTTTAAAGTTCATATTTTTTAGTGTTCTTTCATTTACTATATTAACGTATATTATTATAAATAACACTAAACAACATGAACTTTAAAATATTCAATAAATAAGAAAAGGTTCTTAAATCATATAAATCCTATATAATATTGGAAACTATTTTTCAAAAGTATACGTTTTTTGAACGCACAACTTTAAAAGCATATAGCACTTTAGTTCCAATACAAATATATTAAAATCTTTAACTTGAAATTATATACGTGTATAATTTCTTCTCGTGAAAAAGTGTAACAGCGCTGTGTAAATTAGTGGTAAAAGTTTACTAAAATATACAATTAAAGTTCGTAATTACGGAGTTTCTCCTTATTGTGAATACGGACGAAATCATATAAAATGATGCATTTACTTCTAAAGGGGTCGTCCATAAATAACGTCGCGTTTTAAAGGAGGGGGAGGAAGGCGAAGGGGTATTGTTTTTGTGACGACTCATACAGAACTTATTATTAAAGAGTTACAATATTTTGACAAAAGTGGAAGGAGGTCTAAAAGGGTCAAAAACTGCGTAACATAATTTGGGGACAACCTCAAAATGTTAAATGCATGGTAAAAGACCGTAGTTTATTAAAAACAGATTTTTCCCGTAATATAATAACGGAAAAAGTGTGATAAATACTGCGGAGTTTTTTTACAGTGCACAAATGATATAAATAATGAGCTTCCTGAACTAGAGAACCGTTCCTTAAATTAAGCAAACGATAAGGCAGATCTTCTTTTTTTGAAAACGTAATATTTTCTTTTTTCTTTTTTTTTTAATTTATTTGTTCTTAATTCTTTACCAATTCGTAATATATAATAGAATCGTTTACAGACTATAGTAAAATAAAATAAAAAAATCACAAAGTTACGTTATACATAAAATATATAAAATAAAACTGTAAAGTATTAGAAATTACTTTAAACAACGCGGGAAACTTGCAGATGACCGATGGTCTTGTTACTAATATTTTTGGATACTTCAATTTAAAACAATGTTATTAGTTTCGGCAGAATAAAAATAATAATGAAAAATGCAAAAAACAAAGAATTTTTTTAATTTTATTTCAATACACATATATATAAGTAGGTACACGATTTGCTAAATGCGTAATATATAGTCGTTCACGTGTTGATAAATAAGCCTATTATTTGTTTGTTTTTTGTTGATGTTGTTTTTGAGTTATTTAGAATTTTTAGAGTTTACATTGGTTTCGGAGCAAAGTTAGCATAGTTATAAATGTTTTTGGTTTAATAAAAACTCATAAAGTTGTTAGTGTTTAAAATGAGATCTTTTAATAACGTTTTCAGAGTATTTAAGTTTTCGATTTTTTCAGTTGAGTATTTTTGGATATTAATTTGTTATATAGACAAGGGCCACGGATCGAAATGGAAAAGCGCGATAGATTATTTTTTTTAAAAGGTACGTTGAAGTTTCCTGTTCCTCTGGTGTGATAATTATTTTTGAAGAAATTCATTGAAAGGTGAGAAGGAAGAAGTCCAAGTTTATATTTTTTATTATTATTATTATTTTATTAAACACCCTCTGTAAATGTGTTTACAAGGTAAAAATACATAAAAATAGTTTAAGATATATAAAGAGAGAATAAAGTATATCACTTGATAATGTTTTCTTCAAGAGTATTTTTGAAAATTGTTTGCTGTTGCTTTGCATTCCAACATTGAATTGCCTGTACTGTATATCATCTAAAAATGAATATTATAATGAACAATAGTTAAGCTGAGAATTGATGATTTCAAAAGTTACTTTATTATTTAATAGACGGATAAATAGGTTTATTTTATTTTGTTGTATGTAAGTCGATATCTCCCGAACTTTAAATAGAGGGTTTATATAGTTTTTGCTATACTTAGAGATATTAAAAAATGACTTAACTGCATTTTTTCCAAGTTTATTAAGTCTTTGCATTGTTGGCTCTCTATTTTCACAGAGTTCCAGACCATGCGTTAGCGTCGGAATAGTTAAAGATGTATATAACAGAATAATTGAAGATGGACGTACAAACCGGATACCAGATTGAATCAGAGTTTGCACTATTGTTTGGAAATTTGATACCCTATTGGTAATATTTGTTCTATTGAGTGAGGTAAAAATAGATTTTTGTGTATCCCAAATAAAGCCTAGATGATTAAGTTTTTCATTTGGTATTATTTGATGGTCGTCTAGGGTTATCTTGCAATTAGTTAATTGTCTTTTTCCCGAAAGCAACAGTTCCGTTTTGACAGCATTGAGCTTTATGCCGTTTAAGTTATTGTAAATATTGCACGTTGTAATCAGCCTTTCAAGACCAGATAGAGTAGAGCTAAGAAGAATGATGTCGTCAGCATAAGCAACAACACCTGTGAAATTTCCATGTACAGAGGTACCCACAACGTTATCATTTTTTATAATTTCGAGTAACTTTTCGGTGTATATGTTATATAGGTAGGGGGACAAAATGGATCTTTGTCTCACTCCTTGCTTAAGAGCAAATGAAACTGATTTGGAACCTAGGTAAGAAACAGTTGCACTACTTTTGTGGTATTAAGAAGATATAGTGTTAACTATTTGGAAAGGTAAGTTTTTATCAAAGCAAAGTTTATCAAAGAGAATGTCCCAGTTGCAGCTGTCAAAAGCTTTTTCAGCATCTAAAGAACATAAATAAATAGGCGAATTATTGTTGTTGTAATGCTTAATTCTTTCGCTTATAACAAATTCAGCATGCAAGGTCGAACTCTTACTATTGAAACCAAATTGAAGGGGATGTATTTCTTTTATCTCAGGGCTGATGAGTAAAATTAGGTATTCTAAAAGTTTCGTAAATGTTGGAATAATACTGATACCTCGGTAGTTATTTGGGTCGGTAAGATACTTTTTATACGATTTGACTAGCGGTATAATAGTTGAAGTTGACATAGACGTAGGGGTCCATCCATGATTAATTGAAAAGTGAAAAAATTTTCTTATTCATTGCGTTAGTGCATCACACTGGGCATATTTTAAATATTCTGCAGATATATTGAAATGATCTTGGCATTTATTTAATTTTAGGCAAGAAATAGCGACTTTTATATTTTCATCAGTAATAGGTATTTCATCAGGATTTTCATATGGTGGAATTTGACGATAAATAGAACTATGATTTAACCTTTCAGTGTTTAATCGTTTTTCAAATATAGTAGCAAATTCTGCGGTAATCGATTCTTTATCCTTTTTATTGTTTATAGCAAAAAGTTTTGGATTTGAATTCTTTTTTATACACTTAAAAACCTTCCATAAGTTTTTTGGGTTAGAGTTTTTCAGTTTTTCAATTTTTATGTATTGTTGATATAGTTTATTGTTTTGGGCTGCTTTGACGGCTTTGCGGAAATTCTTTCGAGCAAAGAGGTATCGATTAAAGATAGAAGAGGTGGAGTCTTTTACGAATCCCGTTTCCCCCCATTTTTGAAAATAATGTGAAAGAATTTTTTTACTTCGAGTTAACTCGGGAGTCCACCAGGATTTTGAATAATCAGATCGTTTTTTTGACTTTAAGTGTTCTCTAAGAGCCCATGCTCCACTGATAGTAATAGTAGTATAGATTTGGTCAAGTTCATTTTCGAAATTACCAATAAGGTTAAGATTATTAAAACTTGTATTTAAGTGATCCTTATATAAGTTTATAAAGTCTAGATTGTTCCGGAGATATCTTGGAATGCTAAAATCCTCTGTTATTTTATTTATATTTTCTTAATAATATTGACCTTTCAGTCCAATTGAAATCGATAGCGGCAAGTGATCACTTATATTTTGAAAAGAAGGAGGAGTAACGATACATTTATATACTAGAAGAGATGTATGCTTTGAAATAGCTATATGATCAATATACAATGAGTTTGGTAATGTAAGATGTCAATAAGTAATTGCAGGACCAGACCCTTTAGTTACATCGAGTTACATTTATTTACCCTTTAGTTACATCGAGTTACATTTTAGTTACATTTGAGCATAAACAACAAATTTTAGAGTATATTGACTTGATAAACATTTAATGCTTTCAAATTTTTTAAAAGTGGCTCAGCATACGAAAGTCTATCCTTATTAAAAACTATTCTTGCAGTTCCAATTTAGTCGATATATGCATTTTCTATGTGATGTTTTCATCAAGAAAAACACCTAAGAACTTTGTTACATTATGTTTTTTTATTTCAACATCATCGATAAAAATTTTAGGCAAACTTCGGGGTAAATAAGCTTTTTTAGAGACTGGGTGGAAAAAAACCCAATTTTAATGTTTTTTTAATGTTAAGAGTTAATTTGTTGCATTTAAACCATTTGGATATACTTTTAAGTTCATCATTAATAGTATAGAAGAGTTTGTAAATGTCATTATCGGAAAAAAATTAAATTAGTGTAAATCAGCAAACATGATACTCATTAAATTCGAGGCTTTATTTAGGTCGTTTATATAAATCATGAACAATAGTGGTCCCGAAATGGAACCTTGTGGAATGCCACATGAAATATTTAGAAACTTATTTGGATGATCATTACTGCTGAAGACAAATTGTTTACGGTTGGATATATAACTTTTGAACCATTTTATAACTTTGCAATTTATTCTATAAATAAGATTTTAGCTTTTGTAGTAAAATTTTATGATCGACAGTATCGAATGTTTCGAAAGGTCGATGAAAACACCTAATGTATATTTAGACTTTTCAAAAGAGTTTGAGATTTCACGTACAAATTGGATAACAGCATGTTCTGTGAAATTATTTCTTTTAAAGTCGAGTTGATAGTTCTATAAAAAATTATAGATAAGGGTGCATAAAATAAACTAGTGTCGTCTGCGAACATTATGACATCCAATTTACTTGAGGCTTTAGGAAGATTGTTTATGTATATTAAAAACAAAAGAGGGGGAAGAACGGAGCCTTGGGGAACACCGCATTTTATTTTGAGTAACTTTGAAAGTTTTATTTTTATGAGAAATAACGCATTATTTTCTGTCTAGTAAAAAATTTTTGAACCAGTTTAGTGCAACACCTTTTATCCCATATTTTTCCATCTTCCTAATAAAGATAGCGTGATCTACTGAGTCAAACGCCTTAGATAAATCAACAAAGACTCCAAAGACGTATTTTTTGTTTTCAATAGGGCTGACGACACGGGTTTTGAAGTGGAAGGGGGGGGGGGCACAGTCGTCAATTCTTAAAAAAAGTTGTTTATATCTAGAATTTTCTATGTATATATATAAAAAGGGGTTTTAGAAAAAAAGTGTGCAAGTGGGAGGATGGGGGGTCCCCGGTGTTGTTGGACTAAAAATACAAATGTCGTCTATCCCAGGAGCCTTATTCGTCTTAAGCGAGTTTTTTTTTTGCAATTTCTAGTTCTTCATGGTTTAGTCTAGAGAAAATATTTAAACAGAAATGTTGGTTTGTGATATATAGGTTTCGAAGGAGATATCAGGGCATTGAATTTTTGAAGCCATGTTAGGGCCTATTATTATTTAGAAGCTAGTAAATTTAAATATTCTCAAACCCATGGGAATTGATGGGGCAAGTCCATACGCTCCAAAAAAACTGTGATGAGTCATTTTGTATTCCGCTAAAAATAATTTTCATGAAATGTTTTAATTCAAGTTCGTTACTCAGACAAACGTTACGTCACTACACAAAAGCGGTAGTCGACTTATTGCAAGTAATTACAGGCAAATTTTGCTCAAATCATTACTTAAGTAAATTAGTGGAAACTATAATTTGTGACTCTATGACGAAACATCTAAAAACAAGTAGTCTTATCTCGTTGCAACAGTATGGTTTCGTTTCACCAATCTGAATACGTCAAAGAAATACGATATATCAGCTGTTGAAAAAGTTCAAAAAAGAGAAACTCGAACAAGAAGCCTTTGACATCTAAGTTAATCACGATTAAAAAGTATATTACAACGCTAGAAACTCGTAGAATAAAAGGAGATTTAGTCGAGTGCTTCAAAATTACCCACAGTTTAATACAAACTAAATGGTGCATATCTACGTCAAAAATTATAAGAAAACTCAACTAATGGAACCATCTACATACAGAAATCTCATGAGAACATAAAATTACCGGCTGATATAGTGTGCTTATTAATTTCGTTTAAAATTTTAAACATTGTTATACATTATTTTAATTAACATTTTATTAAATTTCAGCAATAGTTATTATTTATATATAAATTAAATGAAGTTGAAAGATGATGAATTCTTTATTGAAAGTTGAAGGTTTAAGTTTGTTTTAATTGTTTCTAATGATTAAATTTTGAGAAAAAAAAATATATATATATAAATAAATTCCGGTATACTTTTATATATAATTTTTCATTAACCTCTAAAAAATTTTCAGAGATTAATAAAGACTTGCATTTTTTGAAACGGCCCGAAAAACTAGTATTTTTTGAAACGGCCCAAAAATTGTATATTTTATTTAAACTATAAAATTTAAATAAAAAGTAAACCCCTCTGTTATCAACTCTAATTAATAAGTTAATGATAGACTTTTTAACAAATAAAAACACTATGTTATTTTACATGTATGATCTCCAGAAAAATTAAAAAAAAAAAAAAAAAACCTCGCTAACAAATAAATATAAAAATTAGCTTTAAATAACAAATAAAATTGTAACAATATAAAAAATATGTATATGAATAATGAGCAAATAAATATAAAAAGAAAATAGTTTATGTTTTTAAACATAACACCAAAAATTAAAAAAAAAAAAGTGCTGTACAATTAATATTTATCATCAACAAAGAATAAAATAAACCATGTTTAATATTATTTATAAATAGCTACAATCAGTTACTGTACACATTTAAAGTTTTACATTCAAAAAAACAAACTAAAGAAACCCTTTAATTTATACGAGGTAATGATCTTTTGATACCATAGCTTATTTTTTGAACTCAACTTTTATTCTCTGAATTATTGACGTTGTAAAAACATTTAGGGTAAAAACCTACTCCACGTAAATAATACAAGAATAAAATATATGATAAATAATGATTATTAACAAAACTACACGACCAAAGAGACAAAACTATTATATTGCTGAATATTTCTTCGTAGGATATCTGTACATGGACCTAAAACACGCTCAAACCGCTCCCTGTCCAGTTTAACGCATTTAATTGCTCCACGTGCTACAACCGTAGCGGCTCTTGGACGATTAAGAACCAGTGCAATTTCACCTAAATTATTGATGTAATAAAAATAATTTGTACATTCTATGCAAAAAAGTTATCCTTGTATATGATAAAATATGCTTAATGACAAAGTGTATTAAAACTTGTGTTTTACATTCGTGATTCTTTCAGACTGATTTCTTATTTTCAAAAAGTTTATTATCTATAAATATATAAATACTGTCTAAAAAATAATTTCATAATATAACATAAATTCATGGTTCAGAGAAAACTTAGAAAAAAAAAAATATTTCAACATTTATGTGATAATATATAATAATTAGAATTAGTAAAATAAATAGGTTTACAAGCTTTCCCGCTATTAAGAGTTTTTAGAGCTTTTCTTCTCTTAGGTAAGTTGCACCACATGTTAAAGAAAACTTAAAATTCATAAACAGCAAATAGATTCTGTTTGGTCCAATACCACAAGTGGAATACGTTCAGGAGTGTTAGGTATATTTCTTTTTGTCCTGGTAGCCAACAGAATGTCGGTACTTGACAAATCTTGAAGTTTATTAAACTTATACCCAAATGACATATAACTATTACATCATGCTAATTGCAACAACAATGATAACTCACATCTGTCTCAAATAAATCAAAAGCATTGCTGTATTGATCAATAAACTTTAGAGCATCTTAAAACTATTGCACAAAATCTAAGAAACTCACATTAACTGCAACTTTGACGCCAAAAATCTTGAAGGTTAATCTTTTATAGGTTTTTGTAAATTTAAGCGGTTTTTGTAAATTTACTATAGCAGTAGACTGCTTGCTTCATAAGCTAAAAGTTTCGAGTTTGATCCCCAAAAGGTCACATAGTATCAGTAAGAATAGGTAAAGACGGAAGTTTTATAAGGAAGCAAAAGTTTTATAAGTTAGTAATGAATATCAAGTTTTGTCATATTGATTGGTAATATATATATTATATTATATATATAATATACCCTAACCCTGACGGATCTAAGAAAGTCGAGTTAGAGAGAAAAAAAAAAAACCCTTCAATAAATGAGTAGTGCAAGAGCAATATTAGTAAGCACTAGGCTATTAGTATTATAATGAGCACTAGGCTTAGGACAAAGAACAAAGTAATTCAAGATCAAAAGGATCAGAGGATCCTTTTGATCTTGAATTACTTTGTTCTTTGTCCTAAATATTATTTTAGGAATAGAATAAGATAAAGTTATATAAGGGAGTAGTCAAAGTGTTTAATATTAATATAGTTTCTTTCATTAAAATAGTACATGATATTTTGTGATGTTTAAAAAGTAAATGATACTTTGTGATGTTTAGCATAAGAAATTAAAAAAACTTACCAAAATAATCAGAAACACCCAATCGACTAACTTCAATTGGTTCTTCATTTGGATTTCTACGTTGAAGAACAGATGCTTGACCCTAACAAAAATATTAAAAAGTTAAAAATAAATAGTTAACATTGAAAATATATAGTATATTATAAGTATTAGTATATATTGTATATATTACAATATATAATATTGTATAAGTATATTTTGTTTTACATATGTTGAGTCATGGACAATATTAATAAACTTGACTTAAAACTAAAAATACATGTTAAAAAAAAAATTACATCTAACAAACAAACAAAAAAATACTGCAAAAATACTACAAAAAACATTTTAAAACACTTTTTTCTCTTGTATAAATAACAATATTTGATCAAAAAATAACAGTGTAACATTTATCAGACATATTTAAAAAAGAATTGAAATTTAATGCAACATAATTAAGTGCAACAATGTAAAAAATCAACAAAAATCATTGAGATTCATTTATTAAAAATAATGTTTTTCCAGTGACATTCTTTTTAAACAGATTTTTTAAATATACATTTTAAACAATTTTTTTAATGGTTTATAATCATAATTGTTACTTGCCGATCAGATCTTGGGTCATTTACAATTGAAAAAATGACTTACAAACAGTATGTCAAAAAAAAATCATTCATCAAGCAAGAGACATATTTTAGAAAACATTCAACAAAAAACTAAAAAAGTAATTTTTTCAATATAAAAACTGCTATATAAAGATATACTCAAAGCTCTAGGACTTGTCCCCTGACTGAGAGAAGGATCAGAAGTGATATGATACAGCATTTTAAAATAATACACTGGATTGATGTCATTAACTGGCATCACCCACCAAAGCCGCTTCCCTCCTTTCTTTGCAATGGATGCTGGTGGTACTTGCAGTCATGCTATGCTGATAAATTGTCAACTGGTAAAGCATTGCAAACAGGGGCAAAATTTCTTCACCAATTGTATAATTAAACACTGGAACTCTTTGCCAGAGCAAATTATCAATGCTCCAGTATTGAGAAATTTTGGGGAGCAATATGATTGTCACGTTGTGAGGAGAAACATTACAGCCTGAGTTGATGTTATTCAAAATATGACAACATGGACATTATGGTTTCCATTTGTAGCTTTTGCTTGTCTTGGATTTTGAAAATAACACCTAATTTTTTATTTATGTACTATGTACATAAACATCTTTGTTTACGTACATTGATTATGCGCAGGAATGCTGATACCATTCCAACACAAGTCTTTTTTGTAAAATAACTTGTTTAGAAAATATCTAAATAATTTATCGATAAGTGGCGATATAAAGATGTATAAAATATGAAACAACCAGTTCTGTTGAAACCATAAAAGATTTAATAGAATCTTAAGACTTCACCAAGAACTGATATATTGATTGCCCTGAGAACTAATATGTTGATTGCATCCAAAAATGATATATTGATTGCAGGAAAAGCAAAGAAAAATTCAATAACAACCTCGAGACAAATTGTTGAAACCCTTAAGCATTTATGCTTCCAGTCTAACTATGCAAAAACTTGATTCAAGTGGTTTAATAAGTCATCTTTTAAAAAGTAAAACCCTCATTAGTTACATTAAAAAAAGCATATTAACAAGGGTCAGGCATTTTTGAAACTCAGTGTTATGGACTGATGAAAAACAAATATCAAATATTTGGCTTCAAAAAAGGACAAAAAACTTTTGATTGAAATTAAAAAGGAATCTTAAAAAAAACTGTCAATTATGAAGGTGGTTTACTTATGGTTTAACGATGCTTTGCTTCTAATAGTGTATGAAGGCTTGTGAATAATGAAGGTACAATGAAAGGACAATTGTATTGTCGATTTACTTACCAAAAATTTGTGCTAAAGGCTAAAAAAAACTGAGAAAAGAGCGCAATTTCCAAACAAGACAAAGAGCCAAACCACACAAACAAGTGGCACAACAACTTTAAATACCTCTTTTAAAACAAACAAAAAAGAACTTAATGAGGTTCTTAGCACATTGTGTGAATTTGACAACACATTAAAGCTTGTAAAATATATATATATACTTTTAAACATCTTCGCTTCCGACAAGGCTGCAAGCAGCCACTAATTAAAGTTGGAAATTACTGAAAGAGAAAAGATGAAGATTGTAGAGCAAGATAACAATTGACGGACGACTTAAAGGATTGCAAATTATATGAATCAGGAAAACAAGATGAAGGAAGTGAATTCCGAAGAGCTGATGTTCGAGGAAAAAAACTAGACGAATAAGCGCTTTTGGAGCACTTAGAAACAACCACAGAAAAAGAATGAGACTTAATTGAATAGCGAGTAACACGAGAAGGAATTTTAGTAGATAGCACAAGAGACGCTAGCTCTTTAGAGCAGTGCCCATTATAGTATTTGTAGAAAAGAGAAGGAGAAACAACATTACAACGATGTGATAATGGTTGGAGGTTGGCTGCAAGAGCAGGTCCAACTATGTTTACAATGCGTTTTTGCACCTTGTCTAAAAGAGAAAGGGCATTGTTAGAAGATCTGCCCCAGATATCCGAAGTAAGAAAGTGACGAGCTCGATAAAGAGATGCAACCTTAGCAGATGCTAATTTTGCAACTGATTTGATATATGGTTTTCAAAAAAGATTGGAAGAGTTAATTCTAGAAGATACAGAGTAGATGACTCATCAAGTACATCACCATTCATAAATAACTAGAAAGGCAATAGAGTGAAGTGGTGCTAAATGAAAGCACATAAAGGAATAGTCTATGGATTCAAACCTAGTTTCACTGCTGTGGGTGAATTCTTACGAATGTAAATGCCCAGGCTAAGAATGTGACTATTGGAGTATTTACGAATTAAAGGAAGGTAACCATCAACACTAAGATCGCAAGATGAGACTGCTGAAACAAATTAGTCTCACAAAGAGCAAGTAGGTCTGGTGAACTCTGCAAGAGATAAGACTCAACAGAAGAAAAGTTACTTCGAAGACCACAAATATTAGTGAATGATAGGTTGAGAGAACTTGGTGACGATGATGGTTTTTTGTGTTTTATAGTTTTTGGTACTTTATTCATTTTAAAATTAGATTGAAGAACTTGACTCAAAGCATAGATAGTACTCAGAACACCGTTTAACAGCCCAAGCAATTGCCTCATTACTACAAATAAACCCTAAGCCTTAACAAAGGGCTCCAAATGTGGCCCCAGCAATGCACACCAAAAGTACTAACAGGGACACCATCCATGCGCAACATGGCACTGTTAATACTTTGATATTTTTCAGCTGTTGATGGAATCAGCCTCTCTGAGAGCTACCACAGAGTTCAGGAAACCTGACTACCAGCCGGCCTCAGAACCATAAAACTGAGTTTTAGAGCTGTACCCTCATTAAGAGATAATAGAATGAGTTGCCTAGTCATAAAAACAGAGAAACAAGCAAAACCCATGCATTGACTCAATAAGATCCAGCATTCAACATCCTAAAATGGAAACAATGTATTAAAAATGCATCTGTGCCAGCCTAATAGATGAAGAAGGGGTGCAAGGCTGGTCAACAGAGAGAATCTGTTTACCACCTAAGTCTTTGCCTAGGAGGCCTTCTACAAGACAGTAGCTGGATGCATTTAACATCTGCCTAAGATGAGTATTTTTTATCGAGACACCATCTCTAGTCTTTACTTAACCAAGAGCCCCAAGGCAGGGGGTGTCGGTGTTGGCATCCCCAAGCTTTTCCCTAAAAAGGCGTATCCTACAAGGCAGCAGGACATGAAGCAGATTGTACTGGTTTACATGTTACCAGTAGCAGGATAACCTGAACTGACCTGAGCAGGATAACCTGAAGCAGATTGTACTGGGTTACATGTTACCAGTAGCAGGATAACCTGACCTGAGCAAGCTAACCTGACCTGACCTGGAAAAATATTTAGAAACAGTTGTAAAAAAAGTGGTGTAACAAATAAACCTGCAAGAATATTTAGAAACGTTTGTAAAAAAAGTGGTGTAACAAAGTAATAAAATGAAAATCAGACATGATATATTTAAATTTCATAGTTCATAGTATAAGCTTAAATGTTTCTTAATTTTGCCATATTTATTTTCAACAGATAAATTGTAAGATACTTAATTTCATTTAATGGAGTTTTAAATGAGTTAAATAGAGTTACAAGTATATTTGTAAAACTTTTTATTTTATTCTTATTTTAATCAAGTTTTTCAAAAAACATCAAGTTGTTACATTTATGTAGATTTTGACATAAATAATATATTTTTTATATTTTATAATTTTTATAATGATATTTTATAATTTTTAGACAATTTATTTTTTTCAGAAAGAAAGAAAAAATGTTATTTTTTTTGCTCTTATAAAATTGCTCTTTCATATCTGGATAGCAAAAAAAAGCACTAAAACCTAAACCCCTAATCAATGAATGCACTGAAGCCCCTGCAGATGGCTACTAGTATGACATTACCAATATGATATTTAATGCACGGCAAAGTGCGTATATATATATATATATATATGCACACACAATTTATACACATATTGTTTAATGTGTCTACATATTGCTTTGCGTCATTATTATTTATATGATATGAAAAAAAAACCCAAATATAAATTATTATTTTTATTACAAACTATTTCAAAAAAAATAGTTATTTCCATATTTCTACTAAATCAACTTTTTTGTTGACCTAAGAAAATATATTGGTCAAACTATTTAAAAATTGTAACAACACTAGTTTTTATGAAATGTATTTATTATTACTTTTAAATATTTTTTTTTATTTTTTGATATTATTAGAACTATGGATATCAGCTCTCTTAAGTGTTTATACACACATAAAAAAATTTACCTGTACAATATACAATAATACTATATATATAAATATATATTTTTTTGATGTTATCTATCATAGATTATCCAGGTTTTGAAAATCCAGAAAATTGTTTGGGTAAAATATCTAGAATAACTCTTGAATATATTTCCCCTCAATTTCCTCTTAATTTTACTTTTGACTGAGTTATGTTTAATTTTTTCTTTAAACGTTTCTTAATTTTTGTATGAGTGATGAGTAAAAGAGCCTAAAAAACAAATATATTACACAAACATACACCTAAATTTGTATATAAGGTAAACATTTTGGATATCCGTAAAAACTGCAAGTTGAAGAAATATCTGAAATTCTGGAAACATCCGTAAAAAGATAATCCCTGATCTATATATGTAATTTTTGTTTTAATGTTTAATGTCCAAGCCCTCAGAATAAGGATTAAGATTTGGCAATTTAAGAGAACAGTTTCATGTAAAAACTAATTTCAAATGATATTGTACTTTTCTACATCTTCATGTGTGTGCATATTTTTTCTAGAGATTGGTTTGATCATTTTTATATGCATTTCTTTTTCTTACTAAATGGATGCACCATCACCGGTGCTACTAGACACTGTTGATGGTTCTTTGTTGTTAAGCAGCCTTTCACTGAGAAGGATTAACTTTTCATTGACTCAATCTTTCTCAGAGCATTCAAGATTTTTTTTTTTTCTTGTTATGTTTTACATAAACTCTTGAAACTAGTTTCGAAACATCGGTGTTAATTAGGGTGTTAGCCAGCCCAATGGCTAACATCCTAATTATTTATTGTTATTGTAGAACAATAACAATAAATAATCCTAATATTGCAAAAAAGCAGTAAAAAATATATTCCTGGCTAACGCCCTGAACATGCATCATTAAAAAAGGCAACCATATAATTGACATTCCCATCAAAGTTAAACTATGCTTTAAGATATGGTTGTTGTGAAGATATAACTTTTATAAGTTTGGAGTTGTTTGTGTTATATCTATTTATAGCAACTTTTAAAATTACCTCTAAAATGCTATACCTGAGCTGGTTATTTTTATAATCTTTTTAAAGCAGCTTAGAACCCTTAAAGTAACTAAGAATTGCTGAATATTCGGTGCTTCGGTCAAACACCTAGCCAAATATTCAGTATTTGGAAAAATTACTATTTGTGACTCTAAAAGCATCTCCAAAAAAAAAAGGAAAAATAAAATTTTTTGTTTGTTGATAATTTAAGATTTTAAAAATTTATGAAAAAAATAATTTATTCATGCACTGTTAAAAATCTCAATAATATTATGAATAAAATATAAATCTCACTTCAGCAATTATATAAAAGTCATCGCCTGGTTCTCCTTGTACAACAATTTCATCTCCATCATTAAAACTGCAAGGTTCCAATGCATCACAAATTGTCAAACGCTCCCATTTATCAAGAGATTCTAAAATAGAAACCTTTTCCAGGAATTGCTCATACATTTTACGTTTTCTCATTGTACTGCCCATTAGAATGCGACGATATGTCACACGATCTATTGCCCATAATTTAACATCTGTTTTAGCCTAAAAAATAACACAAATAAATTACAAAAAAAATACAACACAAATAAATGTAAAAACGATTTAAAAACTTTGCAACATTTGCTTCAAACAGAAAAATTTTAAAATAGTTATTAAAAAGTTAGAAAATAGACAAAATAAAGAGAAATTTTAAATATGTACAAGCACTATTTTTCATAAACATTTTGAATCTTTATTACTGCTATAAGCGTTTTAAAAAATGTAAATTAAAAACAAGAACTTTTCAATATCAGCTCAGTACTAAAAACAGAGCATAAGACAACACTAGAGATTACAATACCGGTTAACCAGTTTGCCAGTAAATTAAATTAAAATGTATAATTTTGTTATTGGTAATTAAATTGATAATAACCGGTAAATTCAGTAAAAAAAATATGATGAGAAACTACAATCTGTTAATAAGAAACCACACTCATAAAAAAATGTAAACACTTCACAAATATTTTTTTATAAATAAAAATAAAATATAATAATTAGTAAAAAAATAATTTTCTTTGTACATTATTAAATATTGCTACAATTCCATTGGGACATGATCAACAATTTGTTAAATTCCTTCTGAACATTATTAATAATTGATAAAAAAGTAACTCCATTTAGACAATTTGCACAAAGGAATACCAAGCAAACACTCATAAAAGTCAAAGCGTTGAAAGTATGAAAGAGATTCGAGAAAGAGATACAAGAGAAAGCAAAAAGTATTTTAAGAACAGGTAAATTACTTAATTAAGTGTAATATTTAGTCTAATTCTAGTTAAATAAATTTGAACATAAGTTATTTACACATAACAAAATTTTTCTTTTTTCATTTATAAAAGATAAAAACATTGTAAATTACATTAATCTGATTAAACATGGTATTAATCGATACTTCTAAAGTTATTATGTTTTCTTTTTTTTACCTCACCATTTTTTGTATTTGTGTTTTCAGTTATGGATAAAAAAATTCACCATGAAATTATTTTATATGGGTACAAAATGAAAGTGCAGGTCAACGCAAGAAGTGTTCAAAAACAATATAGGCTTCTGGCAACAGTACGAGTCGTATGCATGAACACCTACAAAAATATCAAAATACTTCAGAAAATCAGCTAATGATTTGTTTGGTGTAATTGTCATTTGATCAACAGCTAAAGATGGTGTACCAGTTATTAAATTTTGTACATTTTATTAAGTTTTAAGGGTTATGCTAATATTCCAAAGTCTCCAAATATGATTTGAAGAATGAATATGCAGATAAAAAATGGCATCTTAGCTGAACTTAAAAAACGAGCCAATCAAGGTGAAGAATTTAGCACACATTAGATAAACATGCTTCTGTAAAAAACATTGTTATATGAATGTAAATGTACATACATTTGAGAACTTTGGAGTCTTGGTCTTGCTAGAGGTTATGGATTAATGCCAGTGGATAAATTTATTGCTCTTTTATAGGAAAAACTTAAAACATTTGGTATTTCATCAGACAGTGTGGTTTCAATTACAACAGCTCCATGCATTGGTAATGAAGAAAGTGGGAAAGTTAATTAGTGCTAATTATCAATTATGTTAAGTGTACAGCATTCAATTGGCAATTATCAAGGTTCTAAATTTTTATAAAGATAATTGTTTTTGTCAGAAAATTTAGGAGAAGAGGAAAAATCAACTTATTTTGAACAAGAATATTTTTTGAAAAACAAAAATGTTGGTAGTTTAGAGCTAATGAAGCAAACATTAATCTGATTAGACATGCAAGTATTGATCTGCTGATGGAAAAAAATTAGCAAAATTGTTAAAATTTTTTTGCCTATCTCCAACAAAAATGAAATACTGCAGAAAAATAATAAAGGGGAATCGAGTAAGAAACTTTCATTAATTTTGGACACTAGAACTTGTTGGAGTAGCCTACTAACAATGTTGGAGGGTTTTTATAAAGTTAGAAATCCTTTATGAAAAATTCTAATTGATATAGAGTAAAAAATCGCTTTTGAAAAAAACAATATTGGCTTATTATTAAACAAAATATCACCTTTGCAGCCTTTAAAAAGTTGCTGTAGAAGTGTTGAGCTGCGAAGATGTTAATCTTTACACAGCTGATACATCATAATTTACTTAATGTTGACAATTATAGAATATTTAACCAAATTATTGAATCTGCCATAACTAAATCAATTATTGAGTTAATTGAATGTATTTCTAACAACCAAAATGAAAATGTCGTCAGTGATAATGATGATCATGTTAACGGTGTAGATAAAGTTATAGTAGTAGAAGTAGAAGCACCTTTAGCTTCATTGCCACTCCCAAAATTAAATACTGAGATTTATTGTTAAAAAAAAAGCTTCTATTAGAAATTAAAAAAAAAAACTTATATTCTAGAAAAAGATACTAAGAAGAAAAACAGGAAAAATATTGCAAGTATTGCAAGGAAAGAAATAGCTTATTTGCAATAAGAAAATATTGGTAACAAATATTTAAAAATAGTATAGAATCATCTCTTGACCGATCGCCTAACAAGCAGAATGTGCCTTCTCTGTTGGGGGACTCATCACCACAAAAATAAGATTGCAATTAAGAGACAGAAGCGTATATGATTTATGCTTCTTGCGAGCATATTTTCAAAAAGATGATATATTGAAAACAATGAGATTTATTTTCTTTTTAAATTGAACAAATTTCATTTTTATCACTTGTGTATTTTTATTATATTTGTATTTTTGATCCATTTTTACTACAAGTGTATTATTAAGTAGCATAAACTAAAAATACTAAAACATTTTTTCAGTTTAACAATTTTTGGAATTCTATATTAATATTGTGTATTTCAGCAAAGTTTCAAAATTGTGCAAACTACCAGTAATTTATCATTAACCGGTAATTGATTTATTTTTTAAACTAAATTACTGGTAATCAAAAAGGTCGGTAATTTTGCAATCCCTAAACAACACTATAATACAATATTAGTATATGCAACAATTTAATGTTAACTATATTCATGATTGCACCAACAATTAGATAATGTACTTGTAAGCGCAACTTAGAAATTTATTACACATTGTAACAAATCTTGACTTTAAATGATTGTTTTAGTGGATTTCCACATTTAGAATGACCAGAAAATTTCAGTTATGCTGTAGAAATTTGCTATCGTGACTAAGACATTGATATTTTAAAGTATAGAACTTTTACATTATACTATAAATTGATTGTGTGAGTAAATAAAAAAACAATACCTGAATACATTTACTTATCTACTATATTACATACTGATATTGTGTGAATACATTTACTTATCTACTATATTACATATTGATATTGTGTGAATAAGCAGAGAATTTCTTATTATAACAGTGTCCAAGAAATGTTAATTAATATCAAAAAAAATTTTATACACATGGTGTCTAAAAAGTTAATTTATTAACCTGATATAATAAAAATTTAAAAAAATATATAGCAGATTCAAGACTTCCTACTGAAGATGAAATTCAAGTTGGTTCTTACATGCCAATATACATGCCAAAATTATTAACTAGTGAAAAGAAAGTGGAAAAACTATTTACTTACCTACATAATGAACTAAACTATTTGAAATTTAATTGAAGAATTTATGGAGACAGACAGAGTTATATTCGATTAGAAACATTTTGCTTTGACAAAAAAATTCAGTCAAAAAGATGAAGGAGATGCCTTAATGTAATCTTATTATTATTTTAGAGGATGCAATCAAAATTGAATTTTTAATGTTTGGAGCAAATCAATTTGTATTGTTTTATTGCACACATTTTATTAGGTAGTTGCTGCTTGATTATATTTTCTCGTATAGCTTAGATATTTAGAAATTTGAGTTACTAATTCAAATTAGGGACAAATATTTGTGCCAGAATGGGCTGTTATGTTTAAATGGTTTATATTTTATTGAAATAGATTATGATTTTGAATTTTTTTCACCTTCTTCAAGAGAGATTAAATGATTGCAATTTTTGTTCAGTTAATACGCATAATTTTCAGTTAATAAACACATTCGAAGCTTGAGCCTCTTTCCCATTGTCGTAAAGTTGCATCTCTTTTTCTTTTCTATCTTTTCTTTCTTTCATCTCTTTTTCATATTTTCCTGACTCATACAACTATCAACTTTTTAAGTCTTCTGTCAACCTTGCTCTTTAACTCTATTCTTTTTTTTTCCCAGTAGCTCACAACTTAATAATGGTTGCTTGTAGCTTTGTAGGGAGTGAAGCAAAATAATAATAAATAAAAAAACTAAACTTAAATATTAAAAAATGTCAAATTGCTGATTGTAGTCTAATTTTCAGAACAGTTTAAAGAAAACAAAAGGACACTAGTTGTTTTTAGACATAACGCCCCTAATAAAAGCAATTTTAAATATAATACTAATATAAATATTATAGTAGTTAGTATAATTTAATCCATTAAAAAATTAAACCTACTTTGACTGTTGCAGCTCTTGGTGTTCCATAAATTAAAGCTAGTTCACCAAAACTTCCACCAGCACTTATTGATACCATAAACTGCTCATTTACATAGACCTAAAATTACAAAAAAAAAACTATTATTATTTAATTACAAATTTGGTAAACACCTTTTTTTTTGCCTTGTTACTAAAATAAAAATTCCCCCGTAGTGCTGAAGGAGGTTAACTACAGCTAAGATAGTAAGATGTAACTTGGTTGACATATATTAATACTATAAGAGATTTCATAGAGTATATTACTAATTTGGTTGATATATATTAAATATGACATCATTTTCTTATTTTTCATAACCGTTTGTTTCAGCAGCAACATCATTGAATATTAATTACTCTTATTAATGGCCACTATCAACAATTTATTTATTTTTCAACTGACAACAGTTTATTCATTCATATATTGTACAACAATATATTCATTTCCCTGACAAAAATTTATTAAATATAAGAGTGGCTCCCCTCAGCCTTAGGCAGGTGAATTCAGTAAAAGAAAGATTTTATTATAGAACTAAAAATTCATTTTAAAATTAACTACAGATAAAAAGCAATAGTGAAGTTTTAAATTTACATGTGATCGTATATTTAATAAACTCATAAAGTATAATTGATAAACAGATGAGTCCATGCACCTCTATGCTAAAATAATATGTCATTCCATTGAATAACAATGTAGTTTGCAAAAAAATATATCTTTCCTTGCAATGTGAAGCAAGCTAGCATCCAAGAAAAAAAAAATATAATAAAACCTCTTAAGTTGAATTGTAAGAGATAAATGATGTTTGAAATAAAAAAGTAAATTTTATTTAGTCTGTGCTCTATCATCAGACATATTTTTAAAATTTTTTTAGACAATGAAGCTAATTAAATTATTTATTTCAATAATTTTTTACATTTTTTATTGGATGTTTAGATAAAAAATGTAACTGAAACTGAATGTTTTTGTGAGCACTTGACATCATCTGGAGTTACTTGTTTTAAAGCTGCTAACCATTTTTCCTAAAGTACTTTTTACTTGAAGCTTATTTCTTGCTTTTAAATAAAAAAGATTCCTTTCATAATTGACCAATAATATTCAATAACTTGCTGCTCGGGCAAATTGAAGGATTTGTTGTGTTCATATTAAAGATTTGACATGTTCATATTTATATTTAAGATAGTAATGAAAAAAAAGGTTTGAACCAAGTTTTTTTGATTAAAAATAAATATTGAATGCATACCGAGAAAAACTAATCTTGTCATTTTAGTCGAAGCTCGCCTTCTTCATTTTACTCAAAAAATCGGAGTCATTAAATTATACGTCGCAATCTAAAGACAGTATTTCCTTTGAAGCGCATTTAATTTATAAAAGTTTCAGTATTTGATGTCATGGTAGACTTTTGACATGAAAAATGTAATTATACAAAGCTGCACTTTTCTACTTTTATTTAAAAAGTATGTTGTAGTATTTTTTTAACAAACAGCAAATCAAATTTATTTGTATAATTTTTCATACGAGTATTTGTATAATTTTTCATGCAAATTTAATTGTATAATTTTTCATACGGGTATTTTACATTATAAGGGCTAGCATTTTTGTGCAAGAGAGCACAGTATTATACTTTCTAAATCTTACTTAATTTCATTTAAATAATGGGAGCTATTTTCTAACTTCTCCGGTCATTTTTATGCTATGACATTTTTTGTTCTCCTGTCGAAAAAAAGTATTTATTAACAATTAATTTCATTAACTGAGAGTATTAATTATAGATATTTGATGAACTGGTAAACTTTTTATTATAAAAATTTTTTAATTACACTGATTTAATTTAAATTGTAAAAATGTATTTGGCATTTGCCTCTTAACATGGAAAATTAAAAAACTAACAAAATTGACAAATACAAGTTTTCCGATAAACGCTACAATGATTCTACACAATTTTTCAACCTTTAGTCATAGTAATTACAATTTTGTAAATAAAACAAAATACGGAATGTTTTTCAAAATAAATTTAATTAAAAATATTTTCACATGGCTAAAAAAGATAAATTTTGTGAATATGTGAAAACACCTGATGAAAATTTTACTAAACAATAGACAATGTGACGTCTGACTTTTTCGCACAAAATTTAAGTAGTTCGGAATGTCAGACAAAAAAACTTTGTTTTTTCTCTAATATATTTTCCATACTATGAGAACAAATACATTCTTAGGGTTCATCTATAAATTATATGACACAGTTTTGACATTTTTTGACCCCATCCCCCTATTCCTCTTGTAATGCATCCATAACACTTTATTGATCCCTCCTCAATATTATTATATGCAACAATTTTGTAACCTCTCCTAAAAAAAATTTTTTTAGGGGTGTACAAAATTTTACAAAATACAAAACAATTTTAAATATAATAAAGTCTATAATTTTCTGAGCTTCTTTGAGTTAATCAATTAGTACTTTTCCATCTGTTTAATTTTTTTTTTCACCCCAATAGTATGATACCAATGACATGATACCAATTTTAAAAACCTATTCTTCCAATATATAATACATGCAGATTATTATATATTTAATACATAATACATTATAGTACATAAAATATGTTATACATGCAAAATTGTTATTTTACAAATATAATTTTCTTCCAACTGGTAACATTGACATGGCTGAGTGGATTTCGCTTCAGGCTAGTAAACCATGGGTTCCAGGTTCGCCTCTCGGAACCGAATTTTTTTTTTTTTTAAGTTAGTGCACAAAGGTTGTTTTTTCGTTGCTGCACACTATGCACTGCTTCAATTTAGAGGTTTTAGGTTGACCTAAATGGTACTCAAGATGTTTCAAAAGATATCAATACTTTGGGTGGGCATGAGATATATTCCATTGAAAACAAAATAAAAAGCATTTCTTTTTTGGATTTATACACTTTTTTAAATAATCGCTTTGCAAAAGAAATTTTAACTCAGTAGCGAATCATGCGTTTTTTGGTGTTTTAGATACCAAATTATAAACATAGAGTAAACTCCAAACATTTATATGTTTATACTAGTGTCAAAACAAGGAAGTTTTGTCAAAATATCAAAATATTTGGAGCCTGGGAACTAAAAAGCCCTCTAAATCTTGCCTCCTGCCCTAAAGTGGAGAGCAACAAGTTCATAATTTTTGTTATAAACTATTCTTAACTAAATTCATATTAATTTAAAAATTTCAAATTTTATGAAAAAATCTTTTATAGTTCAAGAATTATGTCAATCTTAAAATTGTAACCCCCTCAAATTGAGGGGGGTTAAAACTTTAAATGGCCATCATTTTTGAACGCTATAAAATTATTGCACAAAATTTAAAATTTTTTATAAATAATGACCTTAGTTAAGAATAGTAAAATTTTTTTTTTGCTTACTTGTTGCTCCCACGTTTGGGGCAAGGGGGGCAAAAATTAGGGTTGTTACTGTTCCCAGGCTCCAATCAACCCAATAATATGCAAAACATCCTTATTTGACATAAACATAAGCATATAAATGTTTGGATTTTATCTTATGTTTGGAAGTTAGCTTTCTCAGACAAAACAAAAACACAGAATCCACCCTCTGTCTCAACTATATAAAAATGCCTTTGTTGTTATTTTTAGCTTTATTTTACACCTGAAAAGGTCATTAGAACTGTTTGAAAATTTACTTTGCATTTAGATATTAATATAAAAATTATACTAAAGATTCATTAAAAAAACTCCCATTATTGTGTCGAAATGAGCTTAACAAGACAAAGGTTTCATAAAGAAAACAGGAATATAGTTTGTTTCTGCTGTCTAAATAAAGACGTAAAATGTCATAAATTAGAAAATAACCCAGCTCTACAAGAACTCATTTTCTATATGTGGATCCAGGCTTTTGTTTGGAAATCAATTCTCTACCATCTGGAGTTTGTTTAACTTGTAAAAAATGTCTTCATTTAAAAAAGGTTAAATAAAAGTTTGTCATTAATGCTAATGTATTGACGATATATGAAAATGTAAATATATATATAAACGTATATGATATACTATATTAAAAAATTTTAGAATGAAGGGTATGTCTCTCAAAACATAGAAGATATGTGGAAGATTGGAAGAGTATTATTACGAAAACTAGGTAGGTTACAGGATACTAGTTTATGCACATGCCCAATTTGCTGTATTGCAAAAGAAAAAAGGAGTCATAGAAAAATCAATCTTTCTGAATTTATTGAAGATTTTGGTTTTAAGTCCTCAGATGTAAATAACACATCTTTTTGCACAGATTGCTGCCAAAAGATAGGTAAAGGTATCAGACACCCTTGCACAAAATCTGAAATAGTGCAAAATCTACATAAGCTCATTCTTTCTCAAGACTCAAAAACCTCCCAACAAGTTATTTCCTCTGTACTAAAAGATATGCATAAAACATCTGAAAATAACGAATTAACTATAGCAACAGGTAAATGTGTATTTATATTTCTTTACCTATCTATATTTATTAATAATTTTATAAAATACATTTATATTAAAGTTAAACATTAGTGAATAGAACGTTTTTCATATATTTTTTGTAGGTGGTAAAGCCCTTCATGCTGCTCTCTACTCTGGAGATGTGCATAAACCTATTTTAGAAATATCTTCAGATACATTATTTAGTATAAAAAAGAAAATGGATCTTCCCATGTCAGCAATGGATTGTATGACTGAGATACGTAAAGATTTGGGTCGCGGAGGTAACAGTAATGCACATGAACTTTGTTTTGCATATATTCATATTACTTATATATTTATAAATTATTCTTGTATTTTTTGCTAGGTATTGAACCTAATGTCTCAAAAATTATTAAGGACAAATCTTTCCAGTTAAATGAATTTTATAAAAACGTTTTATGCAACTTTCAACAAACACACAACAAAGGAAAATACAAGGTTGTTGATAAAATTCAAAAAGATATTGTATTTGTTCCTGAACCGTGGGAACTAATAAAAAAGATTTGTGAATACAGAAAACTTAACCCCTACAATTGCCTAATAAGAGTTGGTATTGATGGAGGTCAAGGCTCACTGAAAGTCATAATGAACATCTTCAACCCAGAAGAGCTACAATCAGAGAAAAGAAACATGAAAAATACAGGGGTCAATACAGTTCTTATTTTGGGTCTTGTACGTGGAGTACAAGAAAGTAACTATAATTTGGAGAGGCTTATTAAGTTACTTAAGCTAAATGAGCTAAAATACACAGTAGCAGCTGACTTAAAGCTTATTAATTGTTTACTGGGCATTTCTGTAAGTTAAACATTAATTATTTTGTGTAATTGCATAATAATTTATAAAAAGTTATTGCTTTTTATTACTTTATCAACATTTAACTTATTATTTAAAGTCTTTTTTAATACTAATACTTAAAGGCACATGGGGGAAAGTATGCTTGCTGTTACTGTGAAGGTGAAAAAAATGACAAAAATGGAAAGTTGAGGACTTTTCAAAGTTTGACTAGTTGGTATCAGAAATTTATTGAGGATGGGGAACTTAATAAGGATATGAAAAGCTATAAAAATGTTGTTCGACCATGCCTAATTGAAGAATCTGGAGAAACTCTTGTTATTGATATAGTTCCTCCTCCTGAATTACATTTGTTTGAACATATTGTTACACAAATAACAGATGTTTTGATGGCTGAGGAGTCAATTAAAAAATTCCTAATTGGTAAAACTGTAACTAGGCACGGTTACAATGGAGGAGGATTTGATGGACCTAACTGTCAAAAAGTACTTTCTTGCTTGGATGAACTCATAACTATAGCTCCACTTCTGATGATACCTTGTATTGAGACTTTAAGGAAATTCAAAATCGGTATGCAATCAGTTAATTACTTTTTCACTTATAGTTTATAAGTAATTATAAATATAATTCCTTAGAATTTGTTCATTTTAGTGACAGAAGGATGTTTTGGAATGAAGCTATCTCTTGAGTTCAGCAGAGATATTCAGGAATTTGTCTCTGAAATGTGCAACTTGCATAAGTATCTGATAGAATACACGACAAGATCTGTCTAGGTTGGAAATTTCACATCATACAGTCACACCTCGTCATGTTTCTTGAAAGAAAAAACAAACCCTTGGGTATTTTCAGTGAGCAAAGCTGTGAAGCTGTGCACAAAAACATTAACAATACAATGAAAAGATTTGCAGCTTCGGAGCTGAGCAAATGCCATGGAGAAAAGCTTCGTAAAACGGCCGTAACCTACTCTAGTATGAGGATGTGAATAATTTTATATACAGTACTAAATATTGGATTATTGTAAAATAAAGAAGTAATCATGAATAAAAAATGTTTGAAAGAATTAATACTTTGTATTTGTCTCAGTGTTGTTTCATTCTAGTGATATTCTTAGTTTATAGATAGTTGAGACAGAGGGTGGATTCTGTGTTTTTGTTTTGTCTGAGAAAGCTAACTTCCAAACATAAGATAAAATCCAAACATTTAGATGTTTATGTCAAATAAGGATGTTTTGCATATTATTGGGTTGATTGGAGCCTGGGAACAGTAACAACCCTAATTTTTTTCCCCCCTTGCCCCAAACGTGGGAGCAACGAGTAAGAAAAAAATTTTTTTTACTATTCTTAACTAAGATCATTATTTATAAAAAATTTTAAATTTTGTGCAATAATTTTATATCGTTCAAAAATGATGGCCATTTAAAGTTTTAACCCCCCTCAATTTGAGGGGGTTACAATTTTAAGATTGACATAATTCTTGAACAATAAAAGATTTTTTCATAAAATTTGAAATTTTTAAATTAATATGAATTTAGTTAAGAATAGTTTATAACAAAAATTATGAAATTGTTGCTCTCCACTTTAGGGCAGGGGGCAAGATTTAAAGGGCTTTTTAGTTCCCAGGCTCCAAATATTTTGATATTTTGACAAAACTTCCTTGTTTTGACACTAGTATAAACATATAAATGTTTGGAGTTTACTCTATGTTTATAATTTGGTATCTAAAACACCAAAAAAGGCATGATCCGCTACTGAGTTAAAACTTCTTTTGCAAAGCGATTATTTAAAAAAGTGTATAAATCCAAAAAAGGAACGCTTTTTATTTTGTTTTCAATGGAATATATCTCATGCCCACCCAAAGTATTGATATTTTTTGAAACATCTTGAGTACCATTTAGGTCAACCTAAAACCTCTAAATTGAAGCAGTGTTTGGTGCACCAACTAAATAAAGTTTTGCACTTGGACCATAAAAAGTCAAAGCACAGAATGTGCACTGCACACCGACTGTTACAGCCGTAACAGCTTGTTAACAGGCTGTAACTTCTCTGTTAATGGGAGTGTATGCATTAACAGAGAAGTTACAGACTTCTGTGACTAAGTAAAGTTTAGGCGTAGTTGACTTTACAATCAATATGTAGATACATCAACTAAGGGTTTTGGTTTGGTCAGATGTTCTTTTAATTAAAAGAAAGAATTCTCTAAATTTAGAACTGAAAAAAAATAAAAAATTGTTGCATCACAAAATTGAGACCCCCCCCCTTCTGCCTCATAATAAATTGTTACAAAATCGCCTTCCCCTCCCCCTAAAGCGTGATGTAATTTATGGACAACTCCCTAGGGCTTTTTTTGATCTTAGAATAAAACAACACAATATCGCATAATTTTAGGGGCTTTTTATTTATTGCTTAGTTGTTCTAAATAATAATTATTTAAATATTTACAGTTGCAATATAATTTAAAAAAAAAAGTTAAACGTTGAGCTTTTTATTTAGTTATTTATTTTTTACCTACTTTCATCATAAAAAGACTTTAGAACCCCCATCATTAAAATCATTTGTTTTAAATATATTTTGACATAATTATTTAAACTAAGTTTTCTTGATTGACTTTCAGACGAAATATTGTCTAACCAAATAAAAATGCTGTTACTAATTTTATGCAGGTAATTAATATAAAACAATTTTTTATCAGAATCTTGATTGAGATAGTAGATACTTCATCTTTTATTAACATTAAATATAGTGCAATAACAATTCAAAGCAACAAACAAGCATAGAATATTTAGAAGTTTTTAATATCTTTTTAAATATTAAAATTAACAATTAAAAATATGAAAATAAATATGATTGATATGAAATAAGATTGATATGAAATAAGATTGATATGAAATAAGATTGATATGAAATAAGATATGAATTCAAAATAATGAAAATAAATAACTAAACAAATAATAAAAAAATTTATAAATAAAAATAAATAAAAACCGTGAAATCAAATACCAAAACTTTTACGAAATAAACGCGCTTCAAAGGAATTACCGAAGTCTGCAGATTGTGAAGTTTAATTTAAAGACTTTGATTTTTTGAGTAAAATGGAGAAGGCGAGCTTCGACTAAAACGACAAGATTAGTTTTTCTCAGTGTGCATTCATTATTTATTTTTAATCAAAAAAAGATGGTTTAAACTATTTTATCGAACACAACATGTGTTGGGAGTTTGGGATCCCTTTAATAAATTGAGTTGTTTATATTGCCGCAAAAAAAAATCCAATTGAGGATCGAGAAATACTGGTCAATTTTGAAATTTCAACAATAAAGGATTTAAATAAAAAACAACTGAAGACACTTTATTATAGAACTCTAAAACTTTTATTCAATTTAATATTTGTTTACTTATTTTAATCCAATAACAATGATAATCAATACTTATTAACATTACAATAAACAACAACACATTAGCATCCCTGCAGAATAAAATTAAAAAAATTCATTAGAATGATTTCTGATTATTTAACGATTAAAGGGTGCTGAATTTCATCATGTTTTTTATTGGATTTTATGTGGTTGTAAGGAGTAGATTCATTTTGTTACTAATTGCTGCATATTCTTTAGAATAGAAATGTCTCCCACAAGGCTTGAGCAGCATACTCTAGAATAGAAATGTCTTTTATAAGGCTCGAGCAGTATACTCTAGAAAATCATATTGAATAAATATCTTTATGTTTCGACATGAATGTCAAAACATATGAAACAGATTGTCTAACTTTAAACACAAATTAAAGTTGTTTCATAAACTGAACAGTTTCATTTTCTTATCATTATTGAACAATTTCAGAATTTCAAAATGGTAAAAAGTTCTATAACCAAAGAAAATTTGTGTTGAATTTTTAAGAACAAACCAACAACAGATTCAACAGATATTTATAGTAAACAAAGCAAAAAAATATCTATTCACAGTTAAGTAGTAGATAAACATAAACTGTTAACAACAATAAAAATTAGAAGAATACAATTAAAAATTAATCATTAAAATTTCAAAACCATTTCAAAATTTATGATACATAAGTTCAGATAATTTTTTAAATTTTTAAAAAAGCAATAATAGTCTTCCATACCCAAAAAATGTTTTATGAACATAACTAGAAATTAAATCAAAAAATATACTTCAGCTTCTCCTGAGTCTATAAAATAAAAGTTGTCTCCTTCATCGCCTTGCAAAATGATTACTTCACCAGCAGAGTGTTTTACCATAAACATTGCATCAAAAATATCACTAGAACATATGATGAACATATATATAGATTAATATTAAATACTTTTTTATTAATAAAATTAATGGTTATCAAATTAAAAATAAAAAAACAAAACAAAAAAGAAAGTTTTTACTTTTACACCAAAGCCTCATTTTGGTTAAAAAAAAAAATCAATAAAATTAAAAGTTTATTTTCTTTATCTTAGGGTTATATAAAAACAAAACCTTTAAAATTGCATCCCTACAAACTACCTAATTTTCATCAAGATTTATCCAGCCCTATAGATAACCTCATACTGAAGTAATTTTCATCATGGATAATCTCAGCTGGTGTATTTAACCAATACATACATCAACTTACATATAAAAAACACTTATATGGTTTTTAAAAAAAATTTTACATTCATTTTTGAACTTTATAAAAAAAATTTACATTACATTCCATAAATTTCATAGTACAAATAGCATCATATCTACAATTACTGTCAACATTAAAAATTTAAATAATTAAGGTCGACAAATGCTGATTTTTTTAAGCTTTTAGGCAAACAGTTTTTCTTAAAAGGTTAAGCAGTTTTTCAGACAAGGAATAATAATAATGAAAAATGTTTTTTTGCTGTAATAAATACAATTCACACATAGATGGTAAAAACCTAAACCCAAACCTACAGTTGATGTATGTACTCAAGCCCTGCTAATTATTATAATCATAACAGAATAAAGTATAAATAACAGAATAACCATAAACTCTAATTTGTGATTTATGATTATACTGCTGATACTTATAATTATGTGCTAATCAATTGTCACTAAAACATTTATCTAGCATTTAGTTTGTATTATATATTTATCATTAATTAGATGACAGTTGGGATGTTTTATTACATTTTACTACATTTTTTTCCTTAACTGTTTGCAAGTCAGTAACAATTAAAAATATAAAACTTTCAAGTTTTTTTTTTTATTTGTTGAAAAAAAAGAGCAAAAATGTAAGAAAATAAAGTTCAACAAGAAAAACATTTAAAAATCAAAACTAAAATGCAATTGAAATGGCAACAATAGAAGTGAGAAAGTTTAAACTCTGTACAACTTGCTTTATAAGCAAGCAACAAGAAGTTTGAATGCTTAATAAAATCAGGTAAATCTGTCTTGATATAACTGCATTTAACAGTATAAAATTAAAAGGGCTTATAATCAAGTTAGTTAAACTATTTAAACACACTGTACTACTTGTGTTGTATCTAGCTTGCATCACATATACAAAGTGCAAAGAAACATGCTGTAAAATCTTGCAATATATTCCAAAAATATTTTTTGATTATTATTAGAAAACAATTCTTCATTCCATAAATTCAATAGCACAAATAGCATCATTTCTACAAGTTTTTTCAACATAAAAAATCAAAATGAATAATATAGTTGAGTAATATTTTTTTACTATATAATAATTTTATCAATCACCTTTTCGCTTAAGTCTAAATACTAAAATGTAAGCAACTGCTAAATGGTGTCCACACCTTTTAAATGGTATCCACACATATTACGATGTAGATTAAACAGATTATGACCATTTTAATTATAACCACTCAGGAAGTACCATTGAGGCAAAAATTCCATTCATTGAAAAAAAATCCTTTTGACAAACCCAATTTTATATATATATATGTGTGTGTGTGTGTGTCCACAGATAAACTTGTGTTTGGGCAGGTAGCATCCACAGGATCTATCACAGAAAGTGTCAATATATGAACATGATCTATTACAAATAGCATCAATATATGAATATGATCTAACACAGGAAGGATTAACATATAAATACAATCTCTTACAGCAAGAAGAAACAAAAAGTTTATATTCACTCATTCTTTTTTTTTAAATTAATTTGGTACAGATTCTGTTACTGAAAAAAAAAAAAAAAAAAAAAAAAAACATTAAAAAAGCATTTTTTTCGTTCTAAAAAGCTTGTTCACTGCAACTATACAGAATATTCATGCTATCTTAATGCTTTAGTTGACTTATTTAAAAAAATTAGTTTATTTATTTAAAGACATTTTGCAACAGGTACCTTGTGCAAAATATCTATAAAATGAAATAAAGATGGTTTAAGGTTGTTAAGGGGTTTAAAGATGGTTTAAGATATTAAGATGGTTTTCCACCCAAAAATTCATTTTATATTGAATATTTTTTTTAAAAAAAATATCATTTACAATACAGTGTTAGCTTAGATAAAGTTAAAGTTGCAAATTGTTTTCATGGCAACATTTTGGCTCATTTCATTTATTTAATAGTTAATTATATATATATATATATATATATATATATATATATATATATATATATATATATATATATATATATATATATATATATTAGTGATGTGCCATCGGCTAATGCCGATTGTGGCTAATAATAGGTTTAATGTATTTATTTAAGGGTATTATAATAATATTAAGGGTTTAAATTACGTATTTAATATGTTCCTATTCATCAGAAGTGATTCGACCTATTAGCCTATGCTATTGGTAACCAGCAACCGATTAATCGGCTAAACCATTGGCCGATTAATCGGCCGATGGCATTGGTTGATTAATCAGCATTGGCCGATGCATCGGTATTGACTATTAAGCCAAACTAAACAGGTGCATAGGCACACCTTATATATACAAGATGCATACCTAATATTAAGATATTACCTTTATATACATACATTAAACTCTATAATTAGCCTTAATCGGCCTTTGCCGATGGCACATCACTAATATATATATATATATTTATGTAATAGTTAACTATATATACAACCATCAGAATTAGAAAAAATGAGGTCAGCAATAATTTGCCGACCACAATCTTTTAGAGATCATCAGGTTGGTAAAAAAACTTTGATACAAAGGTTTTACCATAAAACATAGAATCAAAGTCGGCAATTTTTTGCAGAATGCTGACCCTAATTTTTAAGGTTGTATATATGTATATATGTATGTATGTATACATATATATATATATATATATATATATATATATATATATATATATATATATATATATATATATATATATACTTTGACACACATATTATACATACATACATACATACATACATACATACATACATACATACATACATACATACATACATACATATGTGTGTGTGACACAAATATATATATGTGTGTCACACACACATATATATATTTAGGCAATAGTTAACTTTTCTATGTATATATACATATATATTTATTTATTATATGTTTACATGTGCACATAAAAGCATGAATGTAATAATTAACTGAATAATTCCCAACATTGATGCTTGTATGTGCAATTTAACTTGGATAAGCAGTGTATACATTTATGAAACTAAAACAACAAAGACTTTAGTTTTCTTTAGTATTATTTCTTTTTAACTTTTTATTTTAAGTTTTAGAACAAAAACAGTCTATTTTTTTTTTGTAAAAACCATTATATAAAGCATACAAAAATCCAAAACAAATTCTGCTATCTATATAAAATACATATACATAATGAAATATTAAATATATTGTTTTAAAATGAATGATTAAAAAAATTAAAAACTTAAATCACCTTCTTTCAGCATCATCCAAATGACAGAACAAAATATTTTTCTCAATAGCCTTTGATAAGGCAGCCATTGTTTTATAGTCTTTTGGTATCACCTATAAAAAAATTTCATTATGTATATATGTAAGTAAGTATGTATGTATGTATGTATGTATGTATGTATGTATGTATGTATGTATGTATGTATGTATGTATGTATGTATGTATGTATGTATTTATGTATGTATGTATGTATGTATGTATGTATGTATGTATGTATGTATGTATGTATGTATGTATGTATGTATGTATGTATGTATGTATGTATGTATGTATGTATAATATGTGTGTCAAAATATACACACATTTAAATATATCTAATTTTATTAAAAATATTTAGTAGCATTAAAACCTTTTTGACATAAGAAGCTGCATCTTCTTCAGAAATTACTGCAGCACTAACTGCTCCTCTTCTTCTTTTTGTAGTGGAAGAAAGTGGTGGTGGTTCTGATGGAAGAAGTTCAGGTTCATGTGGAGGAGCTATAAGAGCTTCCTTAAAAATTAAATATATAACAAATAATTTAAAAAAATTTAAACAAGTTTATACCAATAATTTTCAGTATATTTAATGTTTGTTCATAGTCAACTTATTTTTTATAATTTACTGTTAGTGGAAATAATATATTATAGTCATTTAACACCATATCTTATCAGACTTTACCAGGCCTTGTGATAAAACATTGAACATAAAATATTTTAGGTACATGAAAAGCGATTTTTGTTACTCTATGCTATTTATCTTATGCTAAAAATCATTTAAGTTTGGTAATAATTAAATAACTCTATAGACATTTTTAAAAGGTGTTTTAATGAAGTAAAGTTTTGAAAACCTCACACCATTGTGACAGAAGTTTAAATACAAATTCATGAAATATTCTTATTACTTACAAATATAATAAATTCAGTTAAAATATTTTATAGAAATATTGAAATAATCAAAATATTCAGCTACTGAAGAAAAACTTGTCTATTATTTTAATACGAGGGAAATGAATAAAATGTAAAAAATAAAAGAAATTAATCTAAGCAAAATAATCTAGCAAGCATGTAAATATTTATTTAGACATTAATTTTATAAGTTACATTTGTTCAGGTATTAGAAAAATATCCTAGCTTTCCGGATACGTAAATATGGGTCTTTACCAAACTTACCATTTCTATACATATCTATTCCACACTGATTATTTCTATACCTATTTCTTATTTACTTCAATATTTTTTAGTAAAATAACTTATTATGAAAAAAAACTTAAAAAGCACAAAACTTAACGTGTGCACCTTTTCCGCATACATAGAGCTTATAAGAGACTTATAATTAGATTTGTTTCAGTGCTAAATGCATTTCATTGATAGCTTAGTGGTTAAGTGCGCTGTCATCAGTGTTTTTTTGTTGTATTCTAATTACCTAAGCACATTAACAACATAAGCATCTCAATCATGAAACATACGTGACAAATATTTTCACCTGGTGTTTTAATGTTTATCAAGTTTTTAGCTTTTTAAAAAATCTTTTCGTTTGTTAAAGTGTAATACAGTTATATATTTTTGTATATAATCTAGTTACTAATACAATATAATAGTTGTATATAATCTAGTTACTAATACTAATATAATAGTTAATAATACAGTTACATATTTTTGTATATAATCTCTATAAAACTTCAAGAGTAATTTGTATTTTAAAATAATCAAAAAATTTTTTAAAAAAAGTCACCAGTAATAGGACTCAAACCATAGCTTTCTTGTTCAGAAGCTCTGTGTGCTATCCACGCTGGCACATTGATAAATGAAAATTTTTTAAACTATATAATTTTTTTAATGCTAAAGATCAAAATTAGGCAGATGTTGCCGCAATGCAGTTTTCAAGTAAAAGTCATACTATAAAACTTAATACATAATTTAATATATTTTAACATTACATTATTTCAAGTTTACATAAGTAAGATATTTGCATACACTTTCGCTCACATTTTCTTATAACGAAATGTATTGTGACTCTTTCTTGCCACTACCTTGGTTGCAATGGTTGCCAAGGGTTCCGTGTTAAACATGCTTGAAGGGGCACTAACACTATTAAGTTCGGCAATAATATATAAGATATCGTTCAATAAGCAAATTTTACTTTTTTAACATAGTTATCTATTGTTTAAAAAACGAAATTCCTTGTAGACATTAAAAATATGTACAAAGCGTACATTAAAATTTTTTAAATAACACAGATGTAAAGTTGTTTAAATAATAGGTTAAAGTTCTTTAAATAACACAAGTGTGTATCAATCATTTTGTAAAAAAAATTAATTTAATTTTACGTAAAATCGCTGATATATGCATCATATTATACGCATCTTTTATAAAGTCTAACTAACTAAACTTATAAAGTGTTTCAGTAATTTGCAGCAAAAAGCTAAACTTATTTACTAAAAAAAACAAACAATTCTTAAACAAGGAAGCAAAATTGAAACAAAATATCAAGTTTAATTAAATAAACTAGAAAATTTATCAATTAAAAAAAGTAAATTAAAAGAAAAATTTTTTATAAAATTTTTATACAACTTTTTTATTCTTTTTTTTAGAGTCGTTGCTGAAAAAAACATCTTTTATAACGATTTAACAACAATTGAAAGTTTTGATATGCAATTTATTCACAATTTTTATCAGTCATATAATTAAGAAACTAATTTGCTATGTACGCTAGAACTATAAGAAATTTTGTTAATTTTTCTTACGTTTATTTGTTTATTAGGTTTATTCATTTTTCTATCTTTTCCCTTTTAAAAAAGTTTTTCCTATATTTGACATTTTTTCTTAATACTTATATAATAGGAAAATAAGAAAATAAATTGTTATTTATTTGTAAAGAATATTATTTGATTAATAAATTTTGCTAATGACAGAATAATTTAAATTTTTTTTTTTTTTTTTTTTTTTTTTAGATTATTCACCTCCCCAAGGCCCGAGGGGGGCCACTACAGTCGAGGAGGCTACTCATTTTTTTTTTGTGTTTTTATTTTTTAGTTGTTATTCGTGGTGCAACCCTCTCTCAACTCTTTAACTCCGAAACACGAACCTTGCCGAGCAAGGCCGCTGCGCGGAGAAAGTAAGTTGAGCGCGGTACTTCCAGGGACGTGGTGGGAGTCGAACTCCGAACCTCTCGCTTACAAAGCGAGCGCTCTTACCACTACACCACTACCGCACTTTTTTTAAAAAAAAAAATAAAAGAATAACATAGTTTCTTTAATAAATGTATTTAACGCATTTGATGCATGTACGAAATTGTTTCTTTTATATTGCTTAATTTCCAATATTAATATAAATTACTAGAAACAATGAACATAACGATTGCTCTGTTTAAAAAAATGTATTTAAAAACTTAAACAAAAGTTTTAAATAGACTCCTAAAATTTTTGCTAAGAAAGTACAGTAAATTAACAATACACTAGCCCACAAAATTTTGCAGCATCGTTTCGTTTTACATAAAAAAACTTGTTATAAAAAAAAAAAATTTCACAAATAAATAGCAATTAGTTTTCTCGCTTTCCTGTCCATTGATAAAAACAGTAAAGTTTAGCAAAGACATTTGAAATTTTTTTTTAAAACTGTCGATGTTTCTAGCGAAAATAATAAAGTATTTCCTTAATATACTGACTGAAAAAAGTCGCGAAAAAAAATGTCAAAAAATGTTTTTATTTTGGTTATATTCTTATCTGCATTTTTCCTTGACTTGTATTAATTTTGGTAGTGGAAAATAACAAACGCTCTAAAAATAAGAATACAAAAACAGTAAATATTTGGGTATATTATTTTTTTGACAAGAATTTTCTTTTTTTTATTAATAAATTTTTTTTAGCTTATTTTATTTAGGTTTTTTTATTTCGTGTAGTCTTCAGTTCTTTTCTTCGAGTAATGCTGATTTATTCTCTAGTTTTTTATAGCTTTATTTTACAGCGAATTCTTAAAACACTTTCTATATAAAAACGTAGTCAAGTTATCTAAAAAAATTACTTTAACTGGATTTACTTTAACATGATTTGTTGTGCCCTGTAACATAATTGTCATTCAAACAAAAGTTTGAATGACAATTATATTACAGGGTGCAACAAATCATTTTTTTTAAATAAACATTGACATTCGTTTCTTTATTTATTGACAAACGTCTATTTTAAGAGGTATGTCAAATAACAGGATCAACAATGTGGGGAGGGGACACACCCCTACACACACAAATTTTTTCTAAAGGCCCTCTTTTTTTTTTTTAAATAAAAAAAGAGAAATTCTAGATATAGAGGATTTGTTTTTTTAAATAGATGGTTGTGCACCTCCACTTTGAAACCTGTGTTGTTGGCCATGACTATGCCAGCTTTATTTTCTATTCTTTTAATTATTATTATTTTTTTATTCAAATAATTTTTGATTAAATTATAAGGGAGTTTTATTCTCAAATAACTTTTATTCTAGTTAATAAGATATATAATTATTTGATATATTAAAGATGCTTATTGAATTTTATCAATTTTTTATTAATTCAAAACAATTTTTCACGCATTTGCAAAGCGCACACAATTTAATGAAAACTAATATGCAATAACATTTTAACTGTAAACTGTTATCTGTTAATACAAAATAGTGAATTTTTCTCAATTGAGTTTGTTAAATTTATTTACTTATAAAAAAACATATAAACTTGAAAAAATTTAAATAAAAGGAAACTAAAAATAAAATGAAAGTTTTTTTGACATTCCTTTTTTAAGACATTTAAAAATAATAATATAATATTAAGTACTTAATAAGTTATTATATTAAGTTATTATTAAATATGATATTATTATATTTATAATAATATTAAGTATTTAATAATAAGATATCATATTATTCGTGTTGTTAAACACACAGTAAAAGATAAAAACTATAATAAACATAATAGTTCTATATATTCTATTAAATTGTATATATATATTTCTACAAATCTTAAATTTTTTTTTTGAAACTTTAAAAAGACCAAGCAAACATTAATTTAACGGTAATAAGAAAATTTTAAAAAAGTACGCTTTTGAAGAAAGCAATGTTTTAGCATGGTTTCTTTTAAAGTAATTGCAAATGCATTCATTTTAACTGAAATTTCCCATGCTTTTAACACATGTAAAAACCATGCTAAAACATTATTTTCTTCAGTTGCGTACTTAGAGTAACAAAGTATGGTTTCTTTTAAAGTCATTGAAAATGCATCTTAAACTTTAGTAACTTATTGTTTTTTTATAATAATTATGTTTTTTTTTTAATAAATAAAAAACTATCAATCGCATAATTATTTGGAAAAAAAAATTGCTGAGTTATGCGCTCGTTTTTAAAAATTTTAAGCAAATGTCAACGCTTGCTTAAGTAGAAATAAAGAAATGTGACATTCTTTTTTTTTACCAAACATTTGCATGTTCGTCAATTTGTTGCGCTCTGTGTTAGATATAAGTGCTATTTATTAACAAAAAAAAAAAAAAAAATTAAAATTTTATTTTGTTCTTATTTTATTGTAATGATTAATTTTTTCGCTTGAAAAATGCTAATACTTTAAGCTTGAAGCAAAAATCATAATAATATAATTTAATTCTGATAAAAAATATATGATTTAATTTAAAACTAATTTGATAAAAATATATAATTTTATTCTGATAAAAAAAATATATAAGTTAATTTAGATTTGAAAAATATATCATTTAATTTTGATTTAAAAAATATATTTAAGTTTATTAAAATTAAAGTTAATGTTTGGGTTTAACTGAACTGTCAAATTTATTTAAAAATATTACTAAATATTGTTCAATATTAAAATTTTATTTATTCTTCAAAAAAATTAGCTCATTTTTATTGCAATTGTTTTTTCGGTTTTCCTTCCTAAACTTTTTTTTTTTTTACTCAAAATTAAATTTTAAATAAACATCAATTTTTTTTTTTTTAACGCAAGTTAAATTGCAGCAATTATTTGAAATCATATTGCTGTATATGATATATACAGCAATATGATTTCAATAAATGATGTTTGGAAAAATAATCTTTGCTTTCACAACAAAATTGTTAATAAAATAATAAACTTTTAATAAATAAAGTAAATAAATTAACTTAATTTTTTTATTTGTTACCCACTAATTTTTTTTTTAATAAAAAATCATTTGTAGTTGCAAAGCCGCAATTAAAAATTTAAGAAATAATCATTTAAAAATTAAAAAATTTAACATATTTAAATTCATTTATGCAAATGTTGAGAAAAGAAAGAAATTTGTTAAAATTAATATTAAATTTAATTATTTAATATTAAAAAATTTTTTTTTTAAATAAACATTTCCTTAAAGTAACAATAAAAAAGAAGTTAAATAGCATTTAACTTGTTTTGCGGTAATTATTATTATTGCAGTAATTTAAAAAAGTTAGTCTTTAAAAAATAAAAAAATAAAGAGAATTTTATGACGTCAAATTCACATTATTGTGTTAAGCATTTTTTATTTAAAACAAGGTCTTTACATATATATATATATATATATATATATATATATATATATATATATATATATATATATATATATATATATATATATATATATATATAATATATATATATTATAATGTTTGAGTGTGATGCTTTCGTAGTTTATAAGTAAAACTAAAAACAAGTTATATTATACTACAAAAAAGTTGAAATAAAAAGTTATAAATCATTAGTATAAAGATACATAAAACCCTGATATCTTTAATTTGCATAACTCTTAATAGTGTCATAATCATTATTAGCAAGACTATAGTAACAAGCACTTCTACCCTTAATGGATGGAGCACTTAATTGACATATTATTTTTCAAATACAACCCAACACTGCCTTGATTATTATTAGACTATTTTCATATTATCATAAATCTTAAGCATAAGCCCTATGTACCATTTAATATTGTAAAAGCATGCAATATATTTACCCAGTAAAAAAAAATTCATAATTTTTCTTTTAACTAAATCTTATTAGGCTAATGAGTATTATAGACAGTATCACATAAAATTCTCCATAAAAACAATTTCTTTCAATCTGATACAAAACAGTAACAGCTTCGTGTGCTTGGGACTGCGCGCATCACTTCATTTTGATCCTAAATCTCACAACTATTGATATCTGCAATTAAAAGATAAAATATCTTAACAGCTTTAACGTTTTCTGCTCATGTACACAGTTCATGTGGTGTAAGAATCTGATTTGTAGTTGCTCCTGAAAGGCTATATTTTGCTGCTTCTCTTTTTGTAGTTTCTCCTATTCCATACAATGAACTCTTTCCTTGGGACATTGAAAAGAAGTGATACTCAGCATTTAATTTGTAATTTTTCAGATGATATGATTAAAAGTATTTTACATTATTGATTACTGGTAGTTTGCTTTTGACAATAGGAAATAATTTTGTGAAAAAAAAATTATTTAATAGCAATCACATCTGAGTTGATCTATTTCATATAATAAACAACAAAAGGGCGTAAGCTTGCTTAATCAACTTACCAGTAAAACATAATACAGCATCTTGCACAAAGAAAACTCTTGTTTTTTCCAAAATTTGTTTCGCCACTGATAAGTAGGAGGATTATACTTCTTTGATAAAGCAGTAATGGCAACAATTATACAAAGGCTCAAATCTTAATTATATTTTATACTTATTCTTAATGGTTGTTTGGACTGTGGCAAAGGCAGTTTTTGAGGGTATATATTTTAAAAGGCCGGAAAAATATCCTTTAAACGAACTGATGTTATGTGTTTTTTATAATCTACTTTTACATTTCTAGGCACACACGCAAACAAAGTTTTTTTTTTTGCATATTGTTATTTGATTCATAACCAGATTGGAATCTTCAATTTATAAATTTCAATAACTTTCTGTTTAACAACATCTTCTAAAGGTTGTACTTTTTTAGCCTCAGGGTTTAGTCTTTATTACATTTAAAAGTTTGTCTAAATTATTACAGTAAATGCAATTTTGCTCTTTTTCTATTAATATATCTTTTGTCTCTATATGTTATGTTGATGCTACTAAGTTTATTATATAAACAAAAGAAAAAAATATTTTATTTAAAATAATTTGACTGCTATTATTTCCTGCATGCCCTTGTATCTTAACTCAGTAATATGGTCCTTTGGGATCAATTTTAGCAAAATAGTTCATTCTGGCCACCTTATGAAATATATTTTTTTAATATTTGGAGTATATAGGAAATATATCTAGGAAAATCTCCTGGTTAAATCCTATTTTGTAAATTGCACATATAGGTAAGTCTCAATCTTGTTTTCTGACAACTAGTGGAGAGATTTTTTTATTAGTATACTTACTTTGTCAACTCTGAACAATAGGTTGACATTATTAATCAAATTTGTTGCATTTATTTTAATATATTCATTTTAATTAACCATGATTCTTTGTATAATATGCAACAATGATTTTTTTTTAAACTTCCAATATTGCCTCATATTTCTTGAGAACTTTAATAACTGTATCAACTAGTTAGATGCTTATTTAAATACAAAGCAAATATACTAATAAAAAATGTTTAGGCAACCAACTTGACTTTCCATCTTGTAATTTTATATATCAGTCATTTATTTTTACACAGTTTCATAAGCATCCATTGTCCATGATAATCAAATTAACAATTGCATCATCATTGTCTATTTTATCTACTTTTCTTTCATATTTAATACTTGATTTGGTTATATTTTCCCACATTTTAAGTAACTTTTACCAAACACTGAGCATTTCTATAGTAAAAGTCCACAATTTTTAGTAAAAGTCCACATTTTTATGGTAAAAGTCCACAGTATTTACATTGTTTGATTTTTCTATATTTTTGTAACTGAAGGGAGTTTCACAATGATGTTTTGTTTACTAAAACATTTTTCATTTTGTCGCATTTTAAGAGCTTTAATTTTCTGATTAGAAACTACAAGTCATCAATTAATCTCATTTAATCAGATCATCTTTTGCCATTTGGTCATCTTATTTTAATTTATTAAATTTGCCAAGACCTGAAGCATCTCTCAGGGTACACCATAAGCTAAATCCTTTTTATTGCCTTGATAATAACAATATATAAACAATTTATAACAACAATAACAAGAAAAAATCAGTTATACTGTGACTATCATTTGCCTTGTTTTTTAACTTCTATGCAATGCTGAAAAGCATCTAATTTAGGATTCTACATTGTTTGGATAATCTAGAGTCAAAGCAGAACCTACTGCATTATGTTATAAAGAAACTTAATATTATAAAAATGTTATTTCATAACTTTTTATCAAACTTAAAAAAAAGTACGAAAATATTTGTGCCATCTTTATTTGTATTGACAAGCAGAGAATCAATAAAATAAATAAAACAATAGTTGCATATAAAAATTTAACTGCCAAGCCAAACGAAATCTTAGACCTTAATTAACAAACAATAAAAGGCTATTCAGTTAATACTAAAATATAATCATAGCAAGCTGAATAATTAATAACTTTTATCTAATTAAATTTTTTAACTTGAATATTGTTTTTGAAATTAATCAATTTAGTTAATTTAATAATACTTTATTATGCTTGTATCATTTAGTTTTTTCCAATATTTTTCTTGTAATATGTAAACAAGCCATTCATCCATATATCAAGATCAAAAAAGCAAATTATTAAATATGCAAAATTTCCCCATCTTTTCTAATAAACTACCTTTTTCTAAAAAAAAATTTTTAAATAATAATAAAACTATAAATGCAAGAAATTTAAAAAACTTTGATTTTAAATCTTTCTCAGTATATAATTTTATCTGTTTGTAATATTACAAAATATTTGAAACTAGGGTCTTTAACTTTATAGTGGATAACTATTTTTACATGAAAATAAGTTACAGATTTTTTTGTAATTTTTGCTGCTTAATAATTAGGTACTTTAACTTTTACTAATGCAATGTTTCAGTGTACTATAAAAAGAAGCATATATAACAACGCTTGTCGTTTTCAAGTAACTATTGAAAACAAAAACTAATTTTAAATTTGTTTCAATGTTTTTTTAAAAATCAATTTGAGTGCAGTACATTTAAAAACCTGAAAAAAAAGAGAAACTTTTCAAGCATTATTTTTTAAAACCTATTATGTAAAAAGTAATTATAAATAATTTCTAAAACCATTTTTAGGTAAAAACTGAAGTATATAACAAAAATAATATGCAGTCGATATTCATGTTAAAACAATTAAAATAAATGGTGAGAATTTATGTGAAAAATCAGACATGGTCATTTCTACCTAAAAATTTTTATCTATAAGTGATCGAAAAATTCTTCAAAGTTGAAAAACAAAACATGCTTGCTTGTTATAAGAAAATTTTAGTAAATGTTTTGCTTTATAGCAAACTTTGTAAAAAATTGAGCTTTATAATGCTTGTTTTTTTAATTCAAACTACGGTTAATTTTAAACAAAATTTTATTCAAATGGTTTCAGTTTTCTGAAAATAATTTAACTCCTATAAACTATTTTCTTTATGCTACAAATTTATGTTAACTCTCTGCTCGCTGTTGCTTGATTTTGAGAACAAGTTTATTTCATCGATTTACTTACGTCTTATTTAGCATAAAACTTAAAACGCCATAAAAAATTAGTATATATTATTTCAAAGGCATTTCTTGCAAAAGTATTGCTTTGAACCTTTTAAAACAATAATTTGATGATGATTTATTGCCAAAAATCAAACATTGTTTTTCTTACCTTTTCTAGCTTATCAAAATGATCGCGTAAGAATTTATATGGATTATCAGGTTTGTTTATGCATAGCTCAACAATGGCATCTTTTAAAACTATTTGAATTCTGTGCTTTTTCACATACTCCTCACATTCTTGTATCATTTCGGCATCACCTTCTTGATCAGACGCCATTTTCATCCTTAAATGATTATATAAACGTCAAAACAAGAACACTATTACCGACCTCGGAATATTATCCAGTGATAGTTTATCCAATCAAAGTTTTCAACAATTTTATCTTTAACGAGCAGATGTTTGAGAAACCCGGGGTTGAACTTTGCTCGGTTGCCAAGTGAATTTTGCTTCTTCCGTTTTTTAAAGATAAAGTCATATCCGTCTACTCCTCCTTTTAATTTTAATGCTTAGTTTAGTGTTTAAACATTGATTTTATAGTTAATATCTAACTCAGGCCTGTAGGAACAAAAATTAAATTGGAGAGGGGGGGGGGGGGAAGGGGAGAGGGGGGCAGTACTACCGAGAAATAGTTTTAAGGACCTTTTTTTTATTTATTTTTTTCAGTCAATTTCTTCAAAATTATTTATTTGTATAATTAATGTGGGGAGGGGGGCAAATGCCCCTGCTGCTCCCCCTCCCCCTCCTGTTGCTACGGACCTGTAACTTAAAATTTAAAACTTGATTTAGTAGTTAATTTTTTGCACGAGTAGTAGATTAAGCAAGACCAACTAGTTGCGTACCTAAGTTTTTGATTCAGTAGACTACTTTGAGTTGGTTTTTAGAATTTGTAGTTGTTGGTATAAAGAATTTTGAAGATAAAACTATTGTATAACAAAATTGCAAATACAAATAAATAAAGAGCAGGGCAAAAAAAAAAAAAAAAAATATTTTATCAGTCCACCTACTTAAGACCAGAAAACACTCCAATAGATAAAGAATGTATGTGTAAACGCGTGTTTTATGTTACACACGTTTACATTATTAAGATAAAATTAGGACGTAAAACGTTCTTCAAAAAAATAATAATAATAATAATGGTTTTAATTTCTTAAAAGCGTATCGAACTTTATTTCTTTTAATTATCAACTAGAATCTGATATATATAATTCTTAAACAAAAAAACAAACAAATATGATGTCTGATTAATTCTATGATGACTTCATACAGTTTAATAGTCAATTATGACGTCGAAGCAATTTGGAAACAGTTTAAACCATAATAAAATTGATTTAAAGATTGCTTGTGTTATATAAAAATAAAAAGTAATTGAAACCAATTTTACTTCATTCATATTTATCTTAATCAAATTATTTTTTATGCAACTTCAGAAACGATGGCTACAAAATTATTTGTATTAATTGTATAAAATATTGATTGAAATAAAAGCATGCCATCGTGGGTGGCATTTATTATTAGTTTTTCAATAGATAACTTTCACAAAAATGTAATGTCTTATGATATTGGTATCGGTGTCAATGTCGTTATCGATGTCGGTATAGTTACCACATTAGTTTTGTTAATGATACTATTGGTTTAACTTATTTAAATTCGCAGATTGATTACATTAGGATAGTGTGTAAAGAAAAGAGATTATATAGCCTGTAAAGAAAAGAGACTATCTTTACTTGTAAAATGTTAGGTATATAAAAAAGCCCTTTATTTTTCTAAAATAAAGGTGAGCTGATCAAAAAATTTTAAATCAATTTTTAAAGAATCGTTTAAAATAAAAGTAATAATTAACGCTTATGAATGCAAAACTATTTCTACAGAAAGTTATTCGATAACATGAGCTTAAAGATTTACTTAACAATTTTATTTTTAAATAAGCCTGACTTTAAAAACGATGAACCTAAATGTACAAGCAAACCGTACTTGAAATAATAATAATATTCAAAATAATTATTGAAATCAAAATAATAATTTTAAAAATATTTTTTTTAAATTGACTAGCTTAATGTTGCAGTGCTTGAGAATCATTTTTATTACACATTGTGACGTTAGAATTATCGCGTTATCTCCATCTTTTGAAAAACTAATATTGTCAAATTATTGACAGAGTCATGTACCTCAGAATAATGTTTTTTTTATTGTATTGAAACTTAAGTTATGAGTAAAAAAGTTGCGGAGATAACATGAGTTACAAAAATGTATCCTAAAGTTTTTACTTTTTAAATCATTTTATCTCAAAACTCAAAAATGTGGAGACAGAATACGATAATTCTAACGTTGCGACATCTAGACAAGGTTGAATATAAAGGTTTAAATGCGTTCATAAAACTTTGAAAATTTAGTAAATCCTCAATTTTTTTTTTATATTCTGTTTCATACTTAGGTGGTTTAAGACCAGTCTCAGTAAATTTCGGGTTTCTTACATTTATGTGCAGGTGACGCGCTTTTTTATCGTTTATATCTCGAGGGAAAATTTCAAAACGCCGATTTAAAATCTAACGAGGAATCTGAAATTTTTTTTATTTTGAATTCATAAAGTTATGAACATAATGAATTTGGGTCAGAATATAATATGATAAATCAGGGGCGGATCCACCATTTTTTGGTCTTTGAAATAGCTAACTTCAAGACATTGAGCAAACTCCCAACATTTTTATGTTTTATACTTATGTCAGTTACGGATGCTTTGCAAAAAATTGCAATGATTGGAGCCTGAGAACAAAAAAGTTCCTAATTTCAACCCCCTTCCTTTCTACTTTCAAACGTGAGAGCAACAAGTTGAAAAATATTTTTTGTACTACTCTCAACTGGATTTATATTCATCGATAAACTTTAAATTTATAATAATTCAACATTCAAAAATTATGATCTTATAAAGTTTGAGTCTCGCTCAATTTGAGGGGGTTACAAATTTATTTTGTTTATACTTATTTGACATAAGTATAAACATATGAATGTTTGGAGTTTGCTCCATGCCTGGAAATTAGCTCAAAGACCAAAAAATGCTGGATTCACTCCTGGGTTGAATTCATTATATAATTAATTTTTTAATTTATTAATTTATCGGTAAAAACCGAGTGGTCGATATTTTGTAGTTTGGTTATACTAACCAGTGTTATATTAATGTTTTGAATAATCTTAGTAAAATATTGTATTTTAAGACACCCAAGCGTCTTGCAATACAATTTAAAGTCTGGAATTGTTAAGATATCCATTAGATTTAGTTGATTTTTTATTAAGAACTGGTTTAGTATCTTAATTGCTATTTTACTAATTCTTTAATATTTATATCAAACAGAGATTGGTCTTAAGTAATCTACCTATATAAATGTTTTTTCTTTAGAAGTTAAGATTTCGAATGAGGAATAAAAACTAACAGATAAAACTGGCAAACCATAATAAATTTTAATATGAAAAACTACATTGAATAAAAAATTTTTAATAACAATATGTATATGAAAAAAGATCTAACTTACTAACTATATAACCAACTAACCAATCATATAATCAACTAACTAAATAACTAACTAAACCAACCGTATAACCAACTAACTAAATAACTAACTAACCAGACGCTTTCTAAACAAACAATAATTTATTACAAAAACCATCGGTTTGCGAGATCATTATTATTATTATAGATCATTATTATTAGCAAATAAATTTAAGTAATAATAAAATAGTTTATTATAATAATTGTGATTTATCATAATAATCTAAAAGCATTTTAAAATTGAAGTTATTACTCAGATAATATAAAAGCAGCACACTAACTTTGGTGCAACATTGGAACAATGGCCCAATGACTCCAATTCCTGAATAGACAATTCCATAACCCAAGAGGCTGTTCAATTCACCTTCTTAAATGAAAATTAATTCCCCTTCTTAAGTGAAACTCTTACTTTTTTTCAAAACCAACTATTGTTTGCTTTTCAAAATTGATTGCGACTTTCTTTCCAATTTATTTTTGTGAGTATTTATACAAATTTCTACAATTTCAAGTATTTTTGTTAACAATATGAATACTTTTTTACATCCAACTTTATTTAATTTTACAATTAAATATTTCATATCTTCTGTAAATTTAAATTATTTACTGCAATCTTATTATCCCGATGAGATAATCCCAATACTTTAAATCTTATTAAAAACAAACAATTGTCTTTCTTAAACTTCAATATCGTCCCTTAGCTAACAATACCGCATAAGTCATTTTTACCAACTTTACAGGAGACAAAAAAAAAACTAACGACTTTTGTGATGTTGCAAGGCAAACCGACTTGCGCGTTATATATAAATATATATATATATATATATATATATATATATATATATATATATATATATATATATATATATATATATATATATATATATATATATATATATATATATATATATATATATATATATATATATATATGAGGTGATAGCATACTCATCAAGGTATCTTGTGATGCAAATTTCGAAATCTTTCAGTTTTGTTCGCAGAAAACAGTTTAATTTTAAAGATTTACATGTAGCAATCAAACTATATAATTGTTTTATTGCTACATATACCATTTTCATTCTATAGACAAAAATATTGATTTGCTATTTGAAGCGAGGTTTAAGTTGGCTTATGCATGGCGTAAATATCTCAATATATATATATATATATATATATATATATATATATATATATATATATATATATATATATATATATATATATATATATATATACATATATATATATATATATATATATATATATATATATATATACATATATATATATATATATATATATATATATATATATATATATATATATATATATATATACATATATATATATATATATATATATATATATATATATATATATATATATATATATATATATATATATATATATATATATATATATATATATATATATATATATATATATATATATGCCTGTGCAAATGGAAACGCAACATCTCGTTTTCTTTTATTTATAACGGATATTAATCCACCCGGCATAAACTGTTTTTACGGCCATTAAAAGACTTTAGAAAAAAAATCGCAACGTATAACCTAATTCTCGACACTAAGGTGTTCGTCGCTAATAGAAATGATAAATTATTGGATTTTTTAGTTGACCATCTAAATCAAATTGTGTAACAGTGATAGAATACGATATCAATATTTTTTAGGTTATAAATTACTTGAAAAGTTGTGCTTAATGATTTTAACCACTCATGGTTAGCACGTATCTTGATAATGTCAACCTAGCTGATTCAAGAGCGCTACTTATATGAGGTGATAGCATACTCATCAAGGTATCTTGTGATGCAAATTTCGAAATCTTTTAGTTTTGTTCGCGGAAAACAGTTTAATTTTAAAGATTTACATGTAGCAATCAAACTATATAATTGTTTTATTGCTACATATACCATTTTCATTCTATAGACAAAAATATTGATCTGCTATTTGAAGCGAGGTTTAAATTGGCTTATGCATGGCGTAAATATCTCAATATTTTCTAAAGTATATACGAAATTTATACTTTACAAAATTTCTAAAAGAAATTTATTCAAAATAGCCTAATATACTCTTTTAGTCAAATACTCTTCAATACTTTTACATGCAATATTAAAATTCATAATTACTAACAGCAGTTAAAGAATTAAATGTTTAAAATGTTTATTATAAACCGTAAACTATGATTTTCTGCTAATAAATAATCTAATCTAATAAACCAAATTATGGTAGCAGTTCTTTAAAGATACTTACTGTTCAGATCAGTTATGCAGCATCTTCTTTATACTCTTTTATTGTTTTGTTTATACCTTGACCAATGTTTATAAAAGTCTTGATGAGCAGTTTTGACAGTTTGTTCACTATATATAGTCCTTAGGGGGATCTTTTGCGACTGATGAAATCTTTGATGTGGTAGAAGACAGTGTGAACTTTGGATGTTACGCTTGTCCCAGTTATCATTAAGTAACACCGATTGAAATTTTTAATTATTTCAGCAAAATACGGCTGGAAGATAAATCCAAATCATAAAAAATGAATGCTTTAACTATGTGAAGAGTGTTGGGAACCGAGTTTGTATCAGCAAGTAGCTGGAGCACATCTACATTTTATAAGCTTCCTGAATTCATCTCTTTCGAACTAGCTCCTCATGATATGGGCTCAGTTAAATGTGGAGGGTAGCTGTCCACTTAACACCAACTATCCAAGCAGTTTAAAGTATCTTAAAAAGATAATTGACAACTCTTAAAAGGATATCAGAACATTGTCAGGCCCATTGATGATTATCTTTCGAATGACATTACCAAACAACCCCGCCAGGTTGCTGACAAGACATGAGGCTAGATTTGATTGAACCCAATTTTTGCAAGATTCCAGATTTGGCAAGACACCTGGATTTGACGTCACACCATGTACAAGGGTGCATACTTGAATGGGTTCAAAGACCACAAATTATATTTGCAACTTTCATATCACAAGCCAAAATTAGTTCAACTCCACTTGCATTAATCAGTGACCAGATTTGCTCAATGTTAAAGTAAGTTTCTTGCAAATCTTCTGATACTGCAAAAAAAATTTGTCTCCTATCTTCAGCGTTTTTCCCAGTCCTTTGAGTGAAAGGTTATTTTTGAGACGGTGAGCTGGTATCAACCCTTAACGCTGTATTAACAATGCTTTGACAAAACTTGAAAAAACCTTTATCACCATCAATTCCAAGGTCAACAAAATATCCACCAGATATTTTGCAAGATTGAAAAAGATGATTCACAAGACTTGATAAACCATTGCAGTGAGTAACAATCCAAACTGTACCAGAATCTTTTTTTCCGCTGGTAATTTTTAGGTAAATGCAGGTGAACTACAGAAGCATTTGTTTTATATTTTTTTACCAACTGATAATTTTTTTTGCACTTTATTTCTCATTTTGGCAATAGTTTATACATTAGGAAATGTTGAGATATTTACGAAATGCTTGAGCCATTTTTTTTTTTAATTTTATTTAGCTGCCCCAAGAAGTTCATACGGTCTTATGACAGAGAACCGCGGATGAGCATTTAATTGGAAGTTCACGCCTCCTTCCTAACCGTTGTCGCAAAACTTGCCGCGAAATGGGGTTTGAACCACGGGTACTTTTTTTCTGAGGCAAGTGCGCTACCACTGCGCTGCATAAATTCAAATTACGCTTCAAATAGCAGATCAATATTTTTGTCTAAATTCTTCTGAATATATATAAAACAATTATATTGTTTTATTGCTACATGTAACAAACATTGTTATTACATAGTAGAACACTCATAGAACCTTTATTTTGAAAATATCACAGTAATCGGTATCGTTTTGAGATCTAAGTAGCAGAAAACTAACAAAATATAAACTAAATCTGCTATAAATCTCTAACGAGTAAACCCAATCCGACTGAAATTTTATGCTGAGTTTGGTGTGGCAATATGCTACATTTGCACCAATTTTTATCAAATTATTTGTAGTGGTTCTCATTTTACACGTGTTTTTATTGTCACACTATATAGTCAAGATTTTACTTGATTTGAACATTCAAATTAGACTATTTTCCACGGTTAAAATTAAAAAATTTCAAAACTTGCATCACACGGTACCTTGGTGCGTACGTTATCACCTCATATAAGTGGCGTTCTTGAATCAGCTAGGTAGACATTATCAGGATACGTGCTAACCATGAGTGGTTAAAATCATTAAGCACAACTTTTCAAGTAATTTATAACCTAAAAAATATTGATATTGTATTTTATCACTGTTCCATAACTTGATTCAGATGGTCAGCTAAAAATTCTGACAATTTATCATTTCTGTTAGCGACGAACACCTAAGTGTCGAGAGTTGGGCTATACGTTGCGATTTGTTTCAAAGGGTTTTTAATGGCCTGCGCAATGATTTAAACTACTACTTTTTTAAATATTCTTCTTTTAAAAGTAATTTACGTCAACCCTCATATTGTCGTCAATAAAGTTTTCTTTCATTTGGGACAACTTTTGTTTATAAAATGTTTACAAACGCAAAATTTTACACGCACTATTGATCTTTAGTACGCGCAATAGATTTCGAATAAGCGCGATACGTCTTTATTACGCGCTATTTAAATTTTAAAGCTAAAATTTAAATCTTTATCCTCGAAAACTTTTTTAAATTTATATAAAATCTTTTATAACATTTCTACATTTTGATACATTCTGTTCCAATGCAACATCAATATAGTGATAGAAATCAAACCCGATAGCTTTATTTCTTTTTTGAATTTTTCTTTTGTTTCTTTTTTGTGCTTACATCTATCAAGAAATCACTTAGTTCTCTTTTTAATGGTGCTCTGACGACGAGAGCAAGACAGTTGTTGTGCTGCGTCTCATTTTGTACCTCTGAATCAGAAACAACTTTTTTTAAGTTAAGTTTAAGAATCTTGGTAACTCTACTCGACCATAACGCTTTTTCGATATCGCAAGGAGTCCATCTTCTATTATCTAAATAACGATAATAATTCTTATAAAAGTTTATATAATATAAATACAAATGGATTTTGTAAGAAAAACGTTTTCAACACAATGTTATCATTTAACTGTTTCAAGTGCTTTTAAGTTCGAGTTAACCTTAAAGGGACAAGTCGAGATAATTGACTTAAAAGCATGGCGCTCTTTAAGTAACAGGGTGTGACACGCAAAGTTTAGAAAAAAATATGGGGGTCGATATTAACTACTATAAAATGAACGCAGAAGATTTCAAAAATTTTTGATTTGTTTTATAGTTTTACTTTACTTAGTCTGTTAAGAAATGGTGAAAAAATTCTGTGTTTATGGCTGTTCCACGAATTACTCATCATAGAAAAAAAGTTGAACGAATTTAAAACGTCAGTTTATAGATTTCCACGAAGCAAGAAGATAAAACACGTTGGATAAAATGTATTCTTTATGAAAATTTAAAAGTGAAAAGCAAAACTTAGTAAACTTTTTTAAAATTTACCAAGTTTTGCTTTTAAACAACTTTTAAACAAGTAAACTTTTTCAAAGTTTTCGGGACAGTGTGGTCTGTGAGCACCACACAGTCCTGAAAACAAAAGTTTGGGTAAAAAAAAAGAAAGACCAAAAAATCCACCATCAATTTAACACAATGTTCTTCAATTACAAACATCTATACTCTCTTCAAGATCAACTAAACGTGCATCATCCTCAAGCCAAAATTGTTTTGACGAAATTGAATTATTTTTAGCACAAGATTATTTTAACTTAGACGTTTTTTGAGAAAGATTGCCAAATAAAAAATGTTATTTTTCTGTAGAAATTATAGCCTTCTTTTCGATAGTAAACATTGTGTACAACCCATAGACTTTAATATTTAAATTGTGTACAACCCATAGACTTAAATATTTAAAGTTTGAATCATATCTTAATGTTGTTAAAAGAAATGAAAATACTGTGTTTAATGTCTTTTAACACATATTCTAAATTTGAAGAAATTTTGCAATATTTAAATCTTAAATGGTTATGAATGAGCAAATTAATTCCATGAACACAAATAAGTAATAAGAAATAAAAATAATAAGAAAAAAGTAATAAAATATATGAGCATTTAAGTATTTTGCTACCTCTCGGTACCATGCTACCTTTCGCTTTATAAAAAATTGCATGATGATTTTAAACTACCTTCTATTCGAACATTAACACACTTCAAAATTTCAGCTTTTGATACTTCAAAAGTATCAAAAGCTGATGATAATTTTTTTTAAAGAAGTTTGTGATAATTTAAGTGATGATAAAAAATCTTATATTATTAACTTTTATGTTGTTTGACTTTGTCCACATAATCAAAAACACTCAAAATAATTGGCTCACAGAAAGAAAAAAAATTTGGGAAAACAGCTGGTAAGAATCATTTTATAAAACTTTTTGCACTTGAATCAAATTGACAAATGAAACTTTTTGATTTAAAAGTAGTTTAAGCTTGATCAAGTCATATTGAAAAAAAAACTGTTCCTACCTGTCTAAAAGTGTTTTCTGACAAAACATATAACTTATAGTATTATATATAAACATTACTTATTATTATCATTATTATTATTATTCAGCCCTCAGAATTAGAAAAAAATGAGGTCGCCAATAATTTGCCGACCTTAATCTTTTAAAAGTCGGCATCAGGTCGGCAAAAAAAATTTGATACAAAGGTTTTACCATAAGCCATAGAAACAAGGTTGGCAATTTTTTGCCAACCTTAAACATTTCTAGGTCAGCAATTAGGTCGGCATAGCCAAATGCCAACCTAATTCCAAGGGCCGATTATTAAATATAAGTTTTACATATACTTATATAACTATGTAGCATTAAAAGCATATAAATCATCCTGAAACATCCAACATATTAAATATAGATGAGCCCCTGAGACTGCTGATTTTATTAAACTTGTTGTTACATGGTAGAAAATTTTAAATGTAAAAAGTGTTTGTAAGGATTGTAAGTTTAATGACAAGCTGTTGTGAGAGATCCAAATGATGAGCAATTAAAGTTTGGTCAATATCTAAAACCAGTCGTTAGAGGCGGGTTAAAAATTTCTTTTGGTAATACTGCTTTTGATAATACAATGGGTATTCTTCTCATTTGTACTCTTAAACTTGATTAAAGATAAAGTTTGTCAGACATTCCTGTGCAACACATTTATGCTTATATTGGTGCATTAACCTTTTGATATGGAACAATTGAACAATTAAAGTTTGCTGAATTAACAACACCATGGTAATATTTATCAAAATGTCTAATTTTTATCAAAAACTTGTGCAAACTTTTTACACCAAAATCAAACAAAGAACTATCTCTGAAAATTTTAAAGTTGTCTTGTTAAGTTGATAGTTATTCATTGACACTTTTTGTTAAAATTTTGTTTTTGTTTTAAAGTTTCTGTTTTATGATTTTAAAAGTATTCCTATTTTTTTACACACATTACATACACGATTGAAATTCTTGCAATTCTTGAAAGATACTTACAAGTACCTGCTTTGTGCTGAAAAGCTTTCAGAGAGAAGATTTCTTAATAACTCATCATAAAAAAAAAGTTAAATAATTTAGATTTGTAAAGTTTTATGTTTTTATCAAATGGTGTGGGAAAGATGAGACAATCCATTATTTCGTTTTTTATTTCTTATTAATTTTTGGCAAAAATAAAATAGAAAAACAATTTAAAGCAATATTATCTTTAGCAGTGATGAATTTGGATTGATGTATGTTGACAAGACTTTAAAAGTTTAACTAAAAGAGCTCATAAAGTTATTAAGTGGCAAGCTTTACATTTTTATTTTTCCCCAGTAAAGCATCAAATTATTAATTTTTCAATAACTATTGTTAATTCATCTGTATTTTTATAATCATGTTTTAATTTTAACAGGTCACCTTGCACCTTTTTTTTTGTACCTTTAGTAGTGGCGAGAAAAGAAAGGCAACCACTGTTATACAGCTTTTAAATGCTGCGGGACACTACATACCACAATGATAACTTCTTAAAGAAATAAAGTCCTACATTCATTGAGACACTATTCAAAAGTGGTTAGGTACATACTAATCTGTTTATGAATTTTAAAAGACTAAATGATACATGCACATTGTAGCACTACAAAAAAAATTTAATTCTTGATGGTTATGAACCATACACCAAAAATGTTAACCTTTTCACTTATGTTAGCAATAATAGATTATATCATTAAAATCACTATCGCTATCAACACAACAAAACTCAAATTACTTGATCAAACTTTTTTTAAGAAGAATACTTATAACTTAGTAGGCACAGCATGGATAAGAAAGCAACAAGAAAAATTATTTTCGATTAACTCTCTTTTTTCAAGCTTATGTAAAAACAAAAAATTACTTCAATTTCAAGTAACAATTATCAATCCTTTTAATCAAAAATTTTTTCCTTTATCAGCTAATTTATAAAATGTTTAAAAGATAATAATACAAACTAAATATTTACACAAACTAAATGAGATACCTGACATTATTCAATCTATTTCTGAAAAATTACTCAGGAATTATTATTTAATTGGGCCAAAACAAAACTCAAATGTTTTGTTTTAGCTGCACCCAAAAAATGCACCCACTGCTGGCTCTTCAATTGATGACATAGCTGACCCATCGTCAGTCTCAAACTCTTTTTTTTACTAATTATTATTCTGAAGAAAAAAACTGAAGAAAATAAAATAAAAGGGAAAAAACTTAAAATTTGATCTAAGAAGATAGATCAAATGCTCTAAATTTAAGATATGGTAACATGAAGTCAATTTTGTCAAGCTGGGGACAGATATACGTGAATTGTGTGTGTTCATGATTTTATTTGAACCATGATATATAGATGTACATATATTAAGTTCATGATTAAGTTCAAAACATGTGTGAACAAAGAAGATTGATTTGTTAAGTGAATAATATTATATACGATCTTTTATTATAAAATTGTTTACACTCAAAATTTTTGTATTTTTGCTCTTTAACTACATAATCAATTGAGTTTTTAAGCGAAAGAAGAAGAAATTGTATGTGTGACCAAGGTGAAAAAAATGAGACCATTTATTTTATTCACATGTTTTCAAAGCAGTAATCTCAAGTAGGTTTTATTGCACAACTGGAAATAAGCATTTTTAAAAAGAAGTATTTTTTAAAATGCTTATTTCCAGGTCTGTATAATTAATTTTTGATCTTAAAGTATCATGTAGTGTCTCATATTACCCAAATTAAAATAACTTTTTAAGCAAAACAAAGAAATTCAAACGTTTTTCAAAAAAGCTTGAGTTATAAGTCAATATAGGTAAAAAATAGTTTCATTTAATTTATAAAATTAAATGAAACTATTTTTTTAAAAAATTTATAAATACCTATATAAAATTGGCAAAAAAAAAAAAAAACATGACAATTTTAAAATAAAATATATTTTATAGTATTACTTAATAATAGTAATTTTACAAACATCTTCGGCTTGCTTTAAATTAAAAATTAAAAATTTTATAGAAACCTTATGAGGTCAAAGCACAAAAAAAAAGTAGGTTATTCTAGACAGTGTTTAATTCATATTAGCAATATAAACTTATAGCTTTTTTTCTTATATTCATTTATATTTTTATATTAACTTATATTTCTAATTGCCTTCTACAGTAGAACTCTTAAAATTCAAACTCCTTAAACATTTTAAAATCTTTAAAATTTGAAATATCATTTAAATGGAACAAATTCTTTGGTTAATATTTAGAATTGAACTTTTATTCAAAAACTCTAGTAATTCGAACATATTCAAGAGGATTCAAAATAAACTAGTTCAACTGTAAAAAAATTTTAAATAAAATAATTTAAAAATTAATAAATAACTAATAACTAATAATAATAACCTAATAATTTAATATGAAATATGTTTCCATCAATTTCAAATTTTGCATTCAATTTAACTCTATATCATAAAATTGTGAACTTTTTAAAGACTTTCTTATCACTACTGTTTCTTTAAAGTTAATTTAAAGCTCAGTCAATTCTCTTCATTCTTACTTCTTGCAAAATAGTTTCTCAAAAATTTTTTAAATATTTTAAACCCTGTTTATGATATATATTTAAGTCTTTTCTCCCTATTTATTCTTTGAAAACAAAATCAATCAGTAATACGATCTAGTTTTTTTTTTACAAAAAACATATAAAGGAATAAAACTTCTAAACAAATATTATGATGCAATTTTAAACCTAATTATAATTTTAACCTAAAATAAAGAAAATTTAAATTAAAAAAAAAAATTTTCTCCTGTTTTTGTTAATCAAATTCTTAAGTGAAAAATAAAAAAACAAGTTATTATTTAGCAATTCCCAATTTTTCTGTTTCCAGGTTCTAATCACCATAATTTAATTTAATAATTTTTGTAAGAATATTTCAAAAATCTATAAAATCTATAAAGACCAGCCAGATGAAAAGAAGCTCTCATTTTGAAGAAAAGAAAATATGATTGAAATAAATACAAAAGATTCAATCGATGTTTATTTACATTACATCTTAAATCTTCTGTTATAAATTTAATAATTTTAAAAGACTAACCTTTTATTGTTAAATCATTTGCTTTTTCTGAAATTTTTTCTAGATAAGTTTGGTAATAGTTGAAGGTGTACTTTATTTTTCCTGGTAAAACTTCCTTGACTGACTCATCTGACATAAAGCCAAACCTTTCAGGAGAAAATGCAGTCAATATTGCTAAAACAATTATTTACAAACTCTTTATGGAAAAAAACAACAAAAACTAACATAAAAAATTGTAAATTTGAAATAAACCTGATGCAGTAGCAGGACCAACACCTCTTAAATTACACAACTCTTTAATTGCTTCACAAGTATCTACCAGTTTAAAGGCATTTTCTGAAAATTTTATTACTGAATTTGAATCATTTTCTTTGATTAAATTTTGCAAAGATGGCCGAAATATTCCTTTCTAAACAGTTTAAATTTTTAATAAAAAAAAACAACAACATTAATTTATGAAAAAAAATTCAGAAAAAAGAATAAAAAAAATAATTAAAAAAACAACAATTTTTTTATTGTTGTTGTAATGAATGTCCTTCATACAAAAACACTACTTGGCAATAAAAATATTCCCAGAAAAACATACACACATACAGTGCTGAATCAAGGAAGGAGGAAGCATGCCCCCACCAGAATCTAAAAGTCCTAAAATATCTTGAGGAAATGAGAATTTTTTTTTTTTTAGGAGATGCAAATATGGTGCAAAATACAACATCCCCATCCCCCCCCCCCCACCAATAATTCCTCAATCCTTCACTGGACACATAGACAGATGAGTGCAAATTGGGGCAGAATCAGGTTTAAGGTTAGGGTTGTTGTTATATTTTTCTTTAAAAAATATTAATATGTAATATTAAATACTGTGCATTAAAAAAAAATTGATGCAGTAAAATACTTATTTAATTATTTATTCACATTTAAATTTTATTTTGATCTAAAAGTTAAAATACACAGTAATAAATTGAAAAGCAGAAAGCGAAGCAACTAAGTGACAAATAATAGGTATGAAGGATAGCTCCATGATGAGTAACAGAGAAATAGTGGATTTAAAACTTCAGAAATACTCTGAATTTATCATAAACTTATTGAGACATTTGATGAAAACCATGAAAATTTTATTTTTCCAAATACGTTTAGAAACATTTTACTTAAGAAAAACATTAGTGTTTTTGGAAAAGTACAAGCTTTCGGTGATGAAAATAACTTTAAAGTGCTTTCGGTGATGAAAATAACACAAAAGTGTTCTGCAGAACTCTCTTCAATACTCTCTAAACTTAGTGTTTAACTGAATCAGGCTCTTCTGTTTGATGGAAAATGGTACCTGTTGTTTTAATCTTTAAATACCACTTTTGAATCATCTTTTTTTTGGGTCACTTTATTGAATTATCCATTTTCACCAAAAGTATTCAAACTGGGGTACTTCTGGGGTACCTTAAGGATTCATCTTTTTTGCTACCATAACTTCTACAAATCCAAGGAAGATTCATTTTCTTAACACTATAAATCAGAAATACAAACCTCGAAAAACAAGGGTGCTATGCAGAAAAAACAAATAACAACTCAGTACTTTTTGCTTACAAAGCAAGTGCTTCATATACCATGCCTCTAACAAAAAAAGTTTTATCAACTAGAAATAACTTTTGACATTTTTATCTTGTTTATTCTATTTTTTAAATAACTGCTTTAGATTGACATTAAAAAATTACTAGAAATTGGTATTGCTTAGATCTAAAGTACTAAAGCAGACTTAAAAAATTCATAAATTATGAACAAATTCATAAATTATGAACAGTTCAAAGCATCTGTCAAGGTTTGCGCTTACTTATGTTGAAGTGTGCACATTTTAAAATACTTTATATGATAATCATAACCATATACAATAATTACAATACATATAATATAAATATATGATAAACATACAGTAAGCTTCCATTCCATAACTTTTACAAGCTGTTCTTTTGTAAGATGCTGATTTTTTTGCAACTCATTACCAAGAACATTATGAAACCTTTATCAATTTTTTAAAATTTAAACTTGATTTTTTAATAATAACTTTATCAATAATTATGTAAATATAAATTTTATGAATAATATTAAAAAAAAAAAAAACATTAAAAAAATTAATTTAAAGCAATTAAACAAACATACCAACTGTCCAAGTTGACAAGACTTGTTTTTTTTTTCTTTATTGAAAACTGGTTTAAAACAAATTCATATTTGGACAGATATAAATTCCATAAATCTAGATCATCAGTATTAAACATCTTTGTAATGCTATCATTAACGCAAATATATAATATATGTATAAAACATTGTGCCAATAATTTAATCATGTTATATCAACTATATATACTAAAATGCACATAAATTATATATAGATATATAAAAAATAACTATTTACTCATGAGGAAATTAGCAATAATTTTAAATACAGAAGCATGGTCAATGAAACATTATAATGGCTATACCAATGGTATAGCGTTTATGGTATTACCAATGGTACAGCGTTTATGGTATTACCATAAACGCTGTTTATGATAGCTACCTTGTTATGCAAAAATATCTCAAATTGATATATCTTAGTATTATTTAATTATTGCTTTTCCCATTAGCATTCATTAGTTTCAGCCCTTATTTTACTAAGTTGTTTAATCAAAAATGTTTCTATTTCATTTGAACTTTTTCTTATATATTTTTTGGTGAAACTTTGTGTAAAATAAACCTTGTGAATAGGACTATAAAAAATTGTTAATTTTGGTCCAAGAGCACATTATGCTATATCTTTTGATATTTCGGGTGACCTTTGGAGCGCATCATTTTGATATTTAGGGTGATTATAGGAGAGCTACAGGAAGTAAAATTAGGGAAGCACCAAAGCCTTTAGTGCCAGCCAATCTACACAAAGTTTTGTTAACAATTTATCTATTCTAAGACAAAGTTCATATATTAAATGACGCTTGTCTTAAATTTAAAATCTTTCGAGTTGAGATATTATTCCATGATCATCATGGAATATCTCGACTCGAAATCGTGATGGTGGTGTTTATTGAACCAGTGCACAGTGGGTCAAAAGTGACATTTTCTAGTCGAAACCCCCAAAACAAAAATTTTATAAACTTTTTTTTATTAGAAACAGTTTATTACATTGAAAAATACAATCTGCGGAAAAAGAACATGTGTTTTGAAAAAAATTTAAATTTTATTACATAATTACGCAGATTATTTAAAAACTTCAAATTTTTCCATTTATAAAAAATTCCGTTAAATCACCCAACAAATTAACAACAAGGATGTTATTATAAATTTATATTTTAAGAAGAGTATTCTGTTGTTGGCTCATGCAAAAATTAAATTACAACAGATGGTAGACTTTTCTTTTTGTTGTGCATCTTCTCTCTAAATGTGCAAATTAAAGGATGCACGTGAAAGACGGTGAAAAAGGTCTAAATTATATTTTTTCCGATCGCATTTTCTTGTAAAATTTTCACGAAAGATCTTAAAAACCTTATTGGAAGCCTCTTGAGCCTCTTCAGAAAACACACCTAATGTAAGAGTAAATGGTTCAATGACTTCATTAGCCATGAATAAAAATCTTATGAAGTGTTTGGGTCATAGGATACCAAGGGTACATGTCTACATATAGCGAAGCAGTTTCCCAACAGTATGTTTTAAATTTTGATGAGCTAATGTCATAATCACATGACATTGTGGCCAGAATAATATGAAGCCTTTTCATAAGATTTGCATCCATGCTCATTATATTAGCTGAGACATCGTGATGCTGAAAAAATCGCCTAGCTGTGTTACCATCGTTCGATGTACCTGCCCCAACAACTCTTGGTTGATCTATGACAAGACTTATCCTTTTTCGAAATTCAGCTTGAACTTGAACCTTTCTCAGTTTAACAATACTTTATCTTCTTCAGTCCTAACGTCCCACTTCATAATTGACATCTTGTAAGAGATATTGAGCATACATTCTAAAAACCTTATCCAAGCACGCAAAGTTCAAACCCCATGCCTAATATTGCCTTCCAAAGTTTTTTTTTGAACTATTAAAAACAGATTGTTCATTTCAGTTGGAAATGCTGAACAGCATTGGTAAGAGTTGGTAGATGTCGAAAGAATGGTTTGAATTTTTCCATTTATCATTGTTATATTTACAATATGTTGTACTACAATTTCCTCTAATGTACCGTCCACCAATAAAACAGATACATTGGACAATGTTATATTTTTAATAGACTATTTTAATAGCCACAATTGACTCATATTCTGCAAGAACTACTTCTTTTGACTATTTTTTATATTTAAATTTGAGAGGCCTACAGTAGCTAGTTGACGATGGTTTTGGATTTTTCCAAACAAACTGTTTTTCTTATCTTTGAAACAATATAGTTCTAGGGGAACAAAGCAAGTTATGAAAAGCGGTTCGTCAGTATTAAGTTCACTCGTATTATCTGACTGTTGATTATAAACAGATTGTCTTGTTGCACCATCAAAGCCAGCTTTGTATATTAGAATTAGTCTAGTACAGGCAAATTTAAGCACAGGCGAATTTAACACAACACTATAAGCTAAGCATAATCTTGATGCAGTATGAAAAAGAAGATCTTGTAATGGTACCTCTGCAGAGTAGTCACTGACCTAATTGTTTTTAGGGTAGCATTTATTTTTAGCCTCTTTTACTATATGACATGATGGGTATAGAGAGTTAAATTGAAGAGCATTATTTCTTAAATGCTGATAAGTTTCTTTGGATAAATTAGCATCTAAGACTAACGCTGAGGACTGTTCTGACGTAAGTGATCCTGCCGATAGTTCATATTTTTTAACAACTTTTGCTTCTATAAATCTTTTATCTTTTTTCAAACTTTTACTTGCCGCATACAAAAGTTCGTTCGAATTGTATTTATCTAAAAGCTCGGAAACTATGCGATGTTTCGTTCGCACAGACGTATCTTCAAACAAAACTAAAGGGCGTTCACCTTAAATTATAACAATAATTTAACAATAATTTAATTATTATAATAACAATAGAAATAAATTGTATAAACTATAATCAATTTTATTCATAGTTAAAGTAAACATACCTCAGGTTTTCGTTTCAAGTTTTTATTTTTTCCAGTCAAATATAATTTCGTCTAACCAAATTTTGTTTCTTTTTTTCAAAAACTGCACTCGTTCTATTCGATTTTTTCCACTTTTTTTTGGCTTGATAAATGAATTTTATTTAGTTTTTATTACTTTAATATGGTAGCATAAAAAATGGCAAATAATGGTTTCAATGCGATTTAAATGTTTATTGAGCGAATACTATGCAGGTACAAGAAATCAAAAAAATAATTTTTTTTTTTTAAACTAAAGTCTATAAAAAAAATTATTATGAATTCAAACCGTAGTTTTTTTGTTTCATTACTTCATAAATTTATTATTATCGATAAAAAACGCAATAACGAGAATTATGTACGTAGTTATTTAAATTTAAAAGTGTATTCGTTTAGGCAGCTTCAAGCAGCCAGTTTTTGAACCACGAGATCAGTACCATAGTAGTGTTTAATGATATATAACTTTAAGCGGTTGATACAGGTTGATTCATTGGTTTTAAATGTTGTTTGAAAGTTTTTTTATTTTTTCACTCAAAATTAACAATGTTTTCTTTGTTAAAAATATTTATATAAAGTGCAAACGAAACAATTTTTTATTTTATTTGAATATTAACATAATAATATATAATAATATATATATTTATATGGTAAAAAAATAAACTTAAAGTTCTTTAAAATAAGAAATGAAAGTTTTAAAAAAATGTAAAAAAAAAGAAAATTTTCGCACTTTATGTTATTTTTGATGAAAAGTTTTTAAGGCGATATTTAAATAGCAAAATATTTTCTAATAAAATATAATTTCTCGCTTAATAATATGTTAAACGATTCTTGCCGTTTTTTAAATTTCCAAATTTCAATTTTTTTTTGTTTGGTTTTGCCACACTTTGACCCACTGTGCAGTGGCGGATCCTGATATTTGTCATAGGGAAGGAGGGGAGGGGGTGTATTTGACCAACAAAAAAAAAAAATCCTTTTTTTTCTTCAGATAAACCACTGTTTTATTTGATTATTTAAAATGTTTTTAAAAAAGTTTGCTTCTAAATATACTGAATGTATCAGTATAAAAATATCTTGAAAAAATCAAATGTTTAAAATAAATATTTAGTCTGTAATAAGGGGCAGATTTATATCCTCGAAGAGTCTAGGCAGAAAATTTTTTCGGGGCTCTAAACACTCCTAAATAGCACAATTTTTTTCCCTCGATACCCCATTTAAAAACTGAGCCCGCTAAAATAAGGTGACCATATTTATAACAATCATATAAAAAATAGATTTAATTGTATCAGTGATTAATATAAATTAATACAAAATATTTAAAATAAAAAAATATATATATAAAATATCACTGATGATGTTAATAATTTATCTAGTGATTATATTAATTATGAAATTTCATTTCTTGTTGTCTTTTATCCTCAATAAATTTTATTTTTTTGACTTTTTTATTTTTTATTAATATATTTGTTAAACATTTTAGCAATTGTTTTCAACACTTCTTTAAAAAAAAAAATACTATTTTTTATTTCTAATTACATTAGTTATTTTTGGTTTTCATTTCTATTTGTTATTTTATATATATTTTTACGTTACGGTAATGTAGAATTTATTGCTATTATTAATTTTTTTAAATGGGGCTTGTTAATAAGGCTGAATACGCCTTCTTCTTGCTCCAGCCAATAGTTTATATAAATGTATTTGCCGTTTAAAAATGTAAACATTTTTAAACGGCAAAATAAATAATTACAAAAAAAAAACGCTTCCAAGGAATAAATTTGGTATGTATAAATACATACATAATAGCTTGATTTAAATACCATATCTTTAAAGGGGAACACTTTTTCAAGAGGCGCCAAAAATAAAATAAATATAAAGGCGCCCAAAGGCAATTTTTTTAAGCGTCTATATTTTTCGATAAGAATTTGCATAAATTTAATAAAATGATTATTTATATTTTTTATATTTTCAAGACGGTTTCGCCTAGCTAATTTTTGTGTTGTACTAACAATTTTTGAATATATGCTTAATTTCAATTTTTTTGTGGCCAAACAGGACAAAGCGCAGGAAAACACGTGTCCCCCTCACTGCCGCTCTGCCTACGGACCTGTTTTAAATGGGTTTTACTAAAAACTCATTTATTTAAAAACAGCATGTCAAGAAATTAAATTATGGAAAAAATATTAAACAATATTTGCATTCTTAAATCATGAATATTTTTCATAAGAATGAATTGTTTTTAGCAACATGTCATCTTTTTCAATTTTTTCTGCAAATTCTGAGCAGCTGTATTTTCTTAAATTAAATTTAACGAACAAAATAGCTGCCAAAGTTTTCATTGTAAGCTGTGATTTCCCTTCCGTCCAAATATTATTGGCAATCGAAAACAATCGCTCTACCGAAGCGTTTGTACCTGGTAAACATAAAGCGGCCTTCACCAATTTTAACAAATTGTTATAAGCAACGTGATTATTTTCGAAATGAGAAAAAAATTTCAACCCATCGCTAGTCACATTCAACAGACTGTGAGTTCCAAGAAGAAAACTTTTTCTTTGTGCAATATAAATTAGTTCTCCAAATTTCGTCGAACAATTCATTGTCATCGAATGTGATTTCTATTGATTTTTCAAAAAAGTTATAGTTTCAATAATTCCAATCCATTCAACTTTACAGTTAAGAAAAGACCATTTAAAAACTTCAACCTGATTAAAGTGATGCGTCCACTAGTCTATATACTCTAGACAGACACAGCAAAAAATGTCTACTTTTTTCAGAAATTGGTTTTTCAAATGATGACTACTTTCTTCGGTAACTTGCAAATGCTGACTTACCATGAAAGGTAGAAATTTTTCTTCTTTTCTAGATTTTATTTGGTCTTTCAAATCTTTTAATACTACGGCAACTTCAGCAGCAGAAATACCATCTTTTTCAAATTTTTTTTACCGTGTTATAAAAAACATTGGCTTGAATGTGAACAAAAACAATACTATTTCACCCATTTCGTTATTGAAAAAGTTGAATAAAAGTTTCGGATAATTTTCTAAGCTTAAAAAGTATGATCTTAGTGGCTGATTTAATTTAAGCACTTTTTTGAAAGCTGAAAGTAAGGCCAACCAACGAACTTTTGAGAATCCTAGCAATTTTTGATATTCCACACCGGCCTCATTGCAGAAATTTTCTAAACTAGAAACTCGAACAGTAAAACGGTAAATAAATAAATAAATTTGAGGAATAATTATCTCCACATCAATAGATAAACAACCAGATGCAGTGTTTATTGCGTTTGATAAAATAAGAAGATTGCAACCGATACCAATGATTTCATGGTTTAGCTTTACGATTAACTTTTTTTGAATATTGTTATTGCCGTTTCGTTTTAAACCTCCGAAATTGGTATTGGTGTTGTCTGCAGAAATAAATAAAAGTTTTGGAGAAATTTTGTTAGCACTACAGGCCCGTAATAATCGCGGGGGCAGCAGGGGTATTTGCCCCCCCCCCCCAATAATTTTTCAAATAAATAATTTTGAAGAAACTAACCAAAAAAATGATTAAAAAAAAAAAAGGTCGTCAAACCTATATCGGAGTAGTACTGCCCCCCCCCCCCTAATATAATTTTTATCACTACGGGGCTGCACTAATGCAATTAAAGATAAATTCTTTTAAAATATCTGATGTTTCTCTATTTACACAATCCATGTTAATCATCAAAATAATCTTTAACATCTAAATAATCAGCCAAAATTGGATATATTTTAACGTTTTTGTGGTTTGATGCATCAGAAAGAATTGACACATATGATGCTTTTAATAAAGCATTTTATGAGTTAGTTTCACATTATTTAACACGTTTACAATTATTGCTTCACATTTTGTACGCGCACAAGCAAATCTTGGATTATAAAATTTCTTAATTAGTTTTGATGTACTATCAGCACTTCTAAAGCTATGGTTGTGTTTGATTGTGTGGAATGGTTGTGTTTGATTGTGTGGAATTCCTTCTTGAATGGCTAATATTTTTTTATTTTTACCAAAGCTCTGACTCTTCATCTACTTTGTGATTTTGTTTGACGATATAGAAGCATACAATGCTATTTTGTGTTTGATAGATTTGCAATAATCTTCAATTGCAAACCGTCCACAACTACTAATGTCAAATAGGCTTTGACAAATAGTACATTTGGGGCGTTTGATCTGCGTTAAGAAAGGAAACATTTTTTTAAATTATCATTAAATGTGTTTAACCTTCTCTTCTTACTATTCATTTTTTGAATTTGATGAAATATATATAATAAATAAATATAAAAACCTTAAATTACTTTTTTATGAACACTTATTTTTATGGACTTCTTATTAAAGTTTCCCTAATTATTGTAAATAACGCAAAGCGTTATTTACAATAATTAAGGAAAAAAGACATTACTAGGCAAACAAAATTTGCGCAAAACAATCGCATTTTCTTTGTTGCATCGAAAAGTCTTTCGAAATATAATTTTTTTTCTCTAATGGATATTTTAAAAACTTTTTTTTTTAATATTTACAAAAGTTTAATTAATTTAGTTTCGTGTTTTATAATTAAGTTTATTGCAATTTTATTCATTTTGTTTTTTAACTATATTTTAGAAAACTCATTTTATTTAAAGTCTTTCAAATAATATTTTTGAAAGAATTTTATTTACTTTTTTTTAATATATAAAAGCGTACACAAACGCGTACAAACCCCAAATGTGCAAAACTACCGCCAAACGCTTACTGTATGCGTACGTATGGTCACCTTAGCTAAAATCATGGTGCACAGGCTGCAGTCTTGTCTGCCTATAGGTAAATCTGGCCCTGTCTGTAATGTGCAACAGAAGATAAAATCATATCTTTAATATATATAAATTTTTTAATAAACACTTTTATAAATTTAACAAACTACAATATAAAATTAAGCTTTCTAGTTTTCGATGATGCAAAACAAGTTTTCGAAAAACAATCAAAAATCTTTTCGACATTTATGATGCAATCTCTATGGATATGCATCATAGCTAAGCAATTTAATTGTCCTATATTGGATCTTAACCAAGTTTTAAGTCTTTTTAAAACTGAGAAACTCCGTTCTCCTGAAACAACGCTAACAGGAAGGGTGCAAAGCAATTGCAAAATACATTTTGCATTGCTTATTCGCTTCCAAAGCATATTCATGTAGATCTTGTTGCTTTTTGATTGCGTTTTTCCATTTCAGGGCCGACGACACGGGTTTCGAAGTGGAGGGTCACAATCGCCAAATTTAACAAAAGTCCTCTATCTATAATTTTATTAAAAAATAAAAAAAAAGGTTTTTAAAAAAAAAGTGCCCCCCGGTTGGCTAATGAACAAAGTCTTATTACCAATAAGGGCTCAGATATTGCATTTTTTAGTAATGCGGCCTTTGTTAAAGAACCCCGTTCATTCCACTGAGATATCAAATCAAGTATTTCTACTATATTTATTAAACAATATCTAAAACTTAACACAGAATCATACCGTTCAATCCATCTTGTTTCTCATAGGCTTGTAAGCATTCCCTTATTTATATATTTAAGAACGTTACTTCGCTTCGGCGAAGCTTTAAAAAAAGATATTACTTCTTTCATTGTGCCAATTGTATTTCTTACAGCTTGCACAGACGAACTATTGGAAATTGTTAAGTTTAAAGCATGACTGAAACATGGACGTTTTATTGCGTTTGGTAGGATCTTCTGTAATTTCGTGACTTCTCCGTTGTTTTCACCTAACATAAGGCTGCATTCATCAGTACCTATACCAACACAATCCTTTAAATTGAAACCAAATTTTATTTTAAATAGTTTTACTTATGCATGTTGCTTTAGAATTACAGTAACTTAAATGTTTTTTTAAAATATTTTCCCCAGCGTTCACTCGAAAGCGAAAGAATTCCCGAAGATTACCATCATTAATTACTGAAGAGTTTTTTTTTTATTTCAAAAATCTTCCCATCATCTCGATGACCTCGCAGAGCAATATTCTGTCGACCAAGAAATATTATAGATTCAATTTTGGCTTTAATCGATTTTCTTTAGCCTGTTTAAGTCTTTCTTCGTTAACTAAATTACGTACATCTGTAGACGGACATTCCAACGTTCTTATGAAATCTGATGCTGCCAACATAGCAACTTTGTGATACGCATTGCAATCATGTAATTGTAAGTCTCCATCCTTACCCAAAAGTTTTGAATAATGAAGCTTTTTTAATTTTTTTTTTTTTTTTTTTTTTTTTTTTTTCTTTCTCTGTTTTAATATAATATAAGATTTTACAACTTCGTAATATAAAATTTCAATAAATAAAATAAGTAAAACAGATAGGGGCTCAAAGAAGATGAGGATGACAGTACGTTATCACAATCTTTTCATAGAGCCCCTATAATATAATAGTAATTGCACTCGACTGTGTATTCCCCCAACTTTTGCAAAAGGAAAGCAAATCTTACAAAAAATTCCATAAAGGCATTCTGAAAATTTATGTATATGTCAAATTCATAGGAACAAAAATTATATTGAGGGGTTGGGGGGGGGGGGAGGAACAGCGCTGGATTAAGAGGTCCCAAAATAGTTTTAAGGACCTTTTTTTTATTCATTTTTTTAGTCAATTTTTTTACAATTATTTATTTGAAAAATTATCGGGGAGAAACATACAGGCCCGTATCGGGGAGAAACATACAGGCCCGTAGCAACGGAGGAGGAGGAGGGGGAAGGGGTAAAGACATTTACCCCTCCCCCCCTCCTCCGTTGCTACGGACCTGTATGTTTCTTGGACAAAAACAATTAACATTCTTACCCTTATTTAAATGCACAGAATATAAATATTTGCAATTTAGACCAGGAAACCGATTGCATTTCAATATTCGGTATTTATCTTGTTCATAAATAAGATTTTTAGAAAAGTAAATTAAGTATTATTTTAATACTCCACAATACTCAAAATAGCTACCTAGTCAGTTCAGCAAGAAAAGAAGAGCATTTAAGATTTCCCTTTCGAAGTATGAATTTATTAAGATTTTAAATTAGAGCAGTCAAATTTTACCATTTTTTAAGTTTATTTAAGGACTTTTAAGGAGGATTTTTTTCTAAGGATATTTAAGGTTTTTAAGGAGGATTGGGAACCCTGAAAATACATGTCAATAAATAAATGACTACATATTGAAATTTTCTCACCAAACATTGTTGTCGTGGATTTGCAGTAGACCTATATAGGCATTTTGAGCAGTTAAATGGAGTTTAACTCATTGTTTACTTAGTAAATTACTCAAGTGGCCAGCCGATAACATTCCAACAAGTGATATAGTGGTTATTCATGTTATCCACTTTTGGATGGTGCCACTAATGGTCCATTAAGTGTGATGACCAAAACTGCAACCACCTAAAATGCCTATATAGGTCCACTGAAATTCCTTTTTTAATGTTTGCTGTGTTATATTTTTTTTTACTAAATATTAAAACTAAAAACCATAAATTATCAAAAATTCATTCATATAGAAAAAAACATTAACTCACTTTCATCTTTAAATACATTTTTCTTATTCTTATTTGAAGTTAATTAAGTAACTAAAAAATAAATTTTATCAAACAATAATTATAAATATTGATAATTAGAGAAATTAATTACATCTATCTTCTAAAGGATTATTACAAAGGACACACACACACACACACACACACACACACACATATATATATATATATATATATATATATATATATATATATATATATATATACATACATATATACATATGCATACAAATATACATATACACACATGCATATATAAATATACACACATATATACCACCCATACATACACATACGCATATACACATACATACATACATACATACATACATACATACATACATACATACATATATACATATATACATACATACATATGCATACAAATATACATATACACATACACACAATACATACATATACACAATCTCACATATATGTAAATAAACACATATAATTAAGTAAACACATTATATGTACACACATACATACACACAATGCACACTCAGGTTCATACAAATATGTACATATATGGAACAGAAGGGAAAGGAGTAGAAGAAGAGATAACTGAATAGGTTTAAAATAAGGGAAAACTAAAAGCTGTTATATTTTAGAAAAATAGACAGAATTAATTGAAGATATAAGATAGTGAAAATACTGTGTTAGAATTTTATTGAGTGTTTTTATGAAGGATAAATTTTTTGATATAGCATTAAGCCACAATCTTCTTCTCTTTGGATCAGCAGGCAAAATATAAAAACTCAAGTTCGGATGACTTTTAACATAGGTTAAACAATCAAAAACACAGCATTTTTAAGCGCAATGTTTGCCCCCATATCATAATGGTAGCCGTTTAGTTAGTTAAAGTGACGTCACGTTCGCCAGTATATATTTAGTAGAAATATAGTATATCATATACTCAGTTTTAAACTATTTCTTTCGATATCTTTGTCAATTTCTGTATCAATATTAACACGATTCTTAAGTAATTAAATATGTATATATATATATATATCTATATATATATATATATATATATATATATATATATATATATATATATATATATATATATATATATATAAATTAGCAAGAACCTGTCTATTAGTCGCTTTTAATTTATTAATTCAAGATGCCATAAAAAACTCCTTTTACATTTGAAAGTTCTTTTACATTTGAAAGTTCCTTTAACATTTGTTTTAAAAATGCGTTTTCAATTAAAAAAATAAGTTTTGTGGATTGCGTGATTTAACTCATTTAATTTTGATTTAATGAAGCATTCTGGATCTTTTTTGGACGAAAAATTTATAGGACGCCAAAAAGACGTTCAAAATACGTTTAGAATTTAAATGGGACGGACAGACGCTAATTGAACGTCCAAAGGACGTCTTTTTTACGCCCCATGCCCACTGGGTTATGTAACGCTATGAAATAGTTTTAGTTTTACGAAAAAAAATGTAAATAGCTAGCTGCAGAATAATTTTTTGTATTTTGTTATTTCTTTTACAAATTTTTCAATAATAAGTTTGAAATTTTTTAGGGGGGTAGTTACCCCCTACCCTTTGTATCCGCCACTGTATTGAACACATCATAAACAATGTCAGTATTCGAAAACATAAAAGCAGAGATGTAGTCAAAACAGTAAAGGCCAAGACTAAGACTAAGACCAAGAAATTTGGGCTCAAGACCAAGACTAAGTCCAAGACTGAACGCTTCAAGACCAAGACCAAGACATCAAAAAATCAACTAAGATCAAGACAAAGACTTTGAAAGTTTTAACAAAGCCGGGATCAAGACTTAGGTTCGAAGAAGTCCAACACAATAAAACTCATGCTCACACATTAAGGGGTAAACAGGCTCTACCTGTTGACCAGCTTCGCACCCCTCCTTTATTTATTAGCATGGCGTAGAACTGATTTCTTTTTATATTAGAAGAATAGCAAAAAAAAAATTTCTTTTTTTTTTAATGTCTAAATAAAAATATTTATAAACTTATTTTTTATTTATTTATGCATTTTTATACATCAATCAAAAAAAAATAATACAAAAGCAAATAAAAAATAATAGTATAAATAATTTTAACTAAATATTAAAAAAAAATTAAAAGATTTTTTTAAATTCTCCAAACAAACTTTCATTGAGAGCGAAAAGTTGCGGCAATTTACGGTTTGTTATTAATAACTAATCCATTCATTGAGTTAATATTTATCGTAAGAATCAAGAAATAAAAGACAGTAGAGGTCCCAGACCAAGACCAAGGCCAATACTCTAGGCTTTCAAGACCAAGACTAAGACCAAGACTTTAGGCTCCAATGCCAAGACCAAGACAGTTAAATATGAGTCTCGAGGCGTCTCGAGACCATGACTTTGTGATTTTTGCAAAGCAGTTGAAAACTTGACTGTGTTTTATGCAGAGATGTAGGTCTCGAGACCTATATCTCTGTATAAAACACAATGAAGTTTTCAACTGCTTTGCAAAAAAATGCAGAAAACATCTTATAAAACATCTTATAAAACTTCAGTTTTCCAAAGATATCAAGATTTTCAAGATTGAAAACTATGCAAAATATTTATTAAGGAGTCAGTGGCTCTTGTATGTGAGTGGCTACCTACCCCAGCAATCAGTCTGCCCAGGCAACAGACTAAATGCCTAAAGATGGTCTGATGTATTTTATTATTGAACAGGAGAAATTTTATCTAATCTCGATATATTACAATAGCTCAAGATCGTTTTATTGTGTTTTATTTACTTTACAACTTTTCATTTACTTTTACGCTTTGGCTTTACTTTTAAGTAAGACAAGATTCAGTCAATCTGTAGAATTCGGTTTAAATAAACTGTCGGAATTGAGAAGGTTTCTAATAAAATGCAACCCAAAATGTTAATTAGTCAATTTTTTTTGCCGTTTTAAATACGTTTTCAAGATCGAGTTTTCAAGGTCGTAAAACCTATAATAAATATGGGCAGTAGTAACAGTATCGAAATCAACCAAACTGACTAATCTCTAAAAGGGACTTTCCGGAATAACATCGAAATAGAGAATAACATCGAAGTTGTAAAAAAAGAAATAGTATCAAAAATCCGAAAAACGGAATAATCTCGAAATTGTGAAAAAAGGAATAATATCGAAAAGGGACTTTTCAGAATAATATTGAAAAAGAGAATACATCGAAATTGTTGAAAAAGAAATAGTATCGAAAATCCGAAAAGCAGAATAATCTCGAAATAGCTCAAAAGAGAATAATATCGAAAAGGGACTTACCGGAATAATATCGAAATTGTGAAAAAAGGAATAAAATCGAAAAGAGACTTTCCAGAATAATATCGAAAATGTGAAACAAGGAATAGGTTCGAAAATTCCAAAAGCAGAATAAATAGAAGGCCAGTATTTTGCGGTTTTGAACTAAAGTGTAGTAATTATACTGTATAGTTGTATAATTTATACAATATAAACTAAAAGTTCTATTAGTAGAACAAAAAATATTGAATGTTGTGTTGTTGGTATTTATAAAACGATTTAAAACAAGATGTTTTGATTTTATTTACATTTAATGTCAACAAACCATAAAAAGTTACAAAATTTTTAGTCAAAATCAAGAAAGACTTACGAACCATAAAAAGTTTAAAGGATAAAGTTATTTGTAAATATGCAAAACTATATGCCAACTAAGTCATCTGTTGTATGTGCAAAAAAATTTCAAGAAAAAATATTTTAAAACAAGGAGAGCAGGATAAAAGATCCTGCTTAATAAAACAATTAAAAAAGCTAATTAAAAAATCCTGATTAAGAAAACACGAAGAGCATGCCAAAAGATCCTTTTTAATAAAAGATTATAAACAATGCCCACTCCTCCTCCAAATACCATGGAAAAATTACTATTACATGAAGTCATCTGGTCATTCTGTTCCAGAATGTTTAACATTGTAAATACTAAAAAAATAATGAGCACACAATTTTAAATACATTGCTGATATGGTATGTAGCTACCAATTTTAAAAATTAATTATCATATTGCATTTTACAAGACGTTATTTAATAAAATTTCCATACCAGAAGTTATTGAGTAAATTATATAAGTTGCTGAGAGCTTAAATGAAAATATTTTACAAGTTGTCTATTATCTTTACATAACGTTTTGTAATAGTTATAAAAATGTCCTACATATTTATGTTGACAGGAGAACTCGAAGCATTTTTGGTCTTTGAGATAGCAAACTTCCAGACATGGAGCAAACTCCAAACATTTATATGTTTATACTTATTTCAAATAAGGATGCTTTGCAAAAAATTGCGATGATTGGAGCTTGGGAACAAAAAAGCCCCAAAAATTTAGCGCCACCTACCCCAAACGTGTGAGCAACAAGTTGATGAAATATTTTTTGTATTATTTTCAACTAGACTTATATTCATCGATAAATTTTAAATTTCATAGTAAAATATTTTAGCGTTCAAAAATTATGACCATATAAAGTTTAAACCCCCTTCAATTTGAAGGGGTTGCAAATTTTTTACTGTCATAATTTTTGAACTCTGAGAGATAATACTATGAAACTTAAAATTCATCGATGAATATAAGTCTAGTTGAAAATAATATACAAAATATTTCATCAACTTGTTGCTCTCACGTTGGGAGCAGGGGGGATAAATTTTTGGGGCCTTTTTGTTCCCGAGCTCCAATCATCGCAATTTTTTGCAAAGCATCCTTATTTGACATAATTAAAAACATATAAATGTTTGGAGTTTGCTCCATATCTGGAAGTTAGCTATCTCAAAGACCAAAAAATGCTTTAACTGATAGATATGCGTTATTTTAGTGTTATACTTCCATGCAATTATTCAAAGCATACATTATATCATCTGGTAATATTGACACATTCTGGTAATATTGACACAATAGAATATGCAAAATTATTACTCAATTAAGCCTAAAATGTTGCAAGATAACTGTTTAATATTTGATGAAATGTATTTACATTTCATCAAATATTAAACTAAAAAAAACTTAAGTCGAAACTTTTCAAAAATGGTATACGATAAAAAATTGTTTAGAACATTCTTTAAATGATAGGAACATTCCGTACATAATAAAAACTGCTTCAGTTATAAAAATTGATAGTAATTGATTGAGTAATGAAACCATTGAAACTGTGACTATTTTTTAAACAGTGCTTTTGGTGTGCAAACTTATATATTATATTGATAAGTTCTCTAACGACATTTGGGAATATTGAATTTCTTAAAAGTTTCTTAAATTTCATGTTTTAAATCGAATTGAATTTCATTGCACGTGCAAATTAAACTGTTTATTGTGCGTGCAAATTACCAAATCTATAAGTATGAAATGAGCGTTTTTTTTTCAAAATAAAACACTATTTTCTAATGGAAAATAAAAAATATTTTATTCAAAGTATTTGCCATTGCTTTCTACACATTTTGACCACCTTTCTGGCAATTTGTGGATACCACGCCAATAAAACTGATCGTTTTTTGAGGCAAAAAAAAACAACCCTTCAATTCCTTCTTCGTAGGAATTGAAGGGTTGCTCATTCAATGCGTGTTCTACCGATGAAAACAAATTGTAGTCGGGAGGAGCCAAGACTGGTAAATACGGCGGGTGAGGTAACTCTTCCCAGCCAAGTGATGTTATCATTTCCTTGACCGCTTTTGCTTTATGACTCGGACCATTATCATGCAACAAAATTACCATTCCGTGTCTTCTGGCCCATTCTGGTCGTTTTTTAATCAATATATGGTTCAAATTGATCATTTGCTGTCGGTAGCGTTGCGCATCAACAGTTTCGCCAGGTTTTAGAAGTTCATGATACACCACTCCCTTCTCGTCCCACCAAACACAGAGCATTGTCTTTTTTCCGAACCGATCAGGCTTTGCATTCAATGTTGATTCTTCTCCTGGATTTACCCATGATCTTTTGCGTTTTGGATTCTTAAAATAAATTCATTTTTCATCACCAGTCACAATTCGATGCAATACTGACTTTCTTTCGTGTCGTAACAGCAATATTTCACATGTGGTTTTTCGCTTTTCCATCTGCCTGTCATTCAATTCATGTGGCACTCATTTCCCGCACATTTGGATCTTTCTCATAGCTTTTAAACGGTCAGAAATTGCTGGTTGTGAAACATTTAACATTTCTGCCATTTGTTTTTGACTTAAAGTGTCATTTTCATCCAGTATTGCTTGCAACTCTGTGTCTTCAATCTTTTTTGGTGGTCTTTCACGTTCTTCATTTCGCACATCAAAATCATTATCTCTGAACCGTTGAAACCATCTTTTGCATGTTGCTTCCGATAGAGCATGATCACCATAAGCTTCGACAAGCATTCGATGCGATTCTGCAGCACTTTTCTTCAAATGAAAACAAAATATTAGTGCTTTTCGCAAATCATCATTTTCTGGTTCAAAATTCAACATTTTTAACACAATTAAAAAATATGATGTTGTTTATACAATGACTTGATGTTTACTAAATATATTTGACAGATGTCATAGCAACAAAATTAAAAAAAATTAAGGCCCGTTCACAACAAATGTTCTCTATCAATACATTTGTAACTCGACGCTCACTTCATGCTTATACACCTGATAAACTGTTCATTTAAACTGCTGTTCTCCATTGTAGATAATGCTAACTTCGTGTAAAGTTGATGCTATATTTAGGTGAAAAGTAAGGAAATATTTATCGAACTCTTTAATAAGTTTCTTATTGAAAAGTGACTTAATATTAAAAGTTTCTTAAAATTTTCTCCTAATAATAGTTTTTATATATATATAAAAAAAAAGTGGGATTGCAGAATCATATTTTCGATGTTAATCATTAAAACAAGTTTTCGATCTTATTCCGTTTTTATTAATTTCGATAATGTTCCGCATTTGTGAATTTCGATATAAAAACTTTTCGATATTAATCTAAAAATCACATTTTTAATCTTAATCATTAAAATGGGTTTCGGTCAGTTATTTTTCGATATTAATCATTTTTTCGATCAGTTTATTTTCGATACTATTCCGCTTTCCCATAAATACTACAACTTATTTAGTATTTTGAATAATAAAGATTTCCTAATACTAAGATTATTATAATAATTAAAGTATAATCTTTTTTAATATTTAATTAATTTTTAGATTAATAGTTAAGAAAAACTGTCATACCTATATTCAAGGCCGACATTAGGGGGTTTGTGAACCCCCTCCCCTTAGCGCTGGTTTACCTTCCTCTCCCCTCTCTCCCTAAAGTAAGCAAGTTGGGACTTTTTAGTACCTTAAAATAATGTTCAAAAGAGCAAAAAAATATTTTTATTGCTAAAGAAAAATTGAAAAATACTTTTACTTATTTTAATAACTTAACGTCATCAGTGGTATGACGTAAGAAGAAAATATCTACAGGAGATAGGAGCAAGTAGAAGACAGAAGTCTTGTCATCAAGCCCCTATAGTAAGCTTAAAGTATTTTTACAAATTTCTCATTATATAACCTTACAAGTACTCATTATATAAAACAAGTTAATACATAGTTAAAATAAAATACAATAAATTGCAACAATAGAATAAATAAATAAGTAAATATATAAATAAACAGTAAGACATAATATACAGGGTGGGCCAAAAGTCACTGAACCATTTCAATTTTAAATAACTTTTTTATTTTAACAGTTATATGCATGAAATTTTAGTATCATAAAGTCAAGGCGATGGAAATTGATTTTCTATCCCAAATATAATTTTATTCTTATCACAAATTTACTTTTAGTAAGCTTTAGAAACTTTATCGTTAAGTGTGAAAAATAACATCCTGCATATGCCTTCCATTTTTTGCTTCACAAATTGCAGCACTTTTGATTACCTCTGCTATAATTTTTTCTAAAGTTTCAGGGCTTATTTCTCTTATTTCTCTAGTGATGTTTTCCTTTGGCTCCATTAAAGATTGTGGCTTGTTGGCATAAACCTTTTCCTTTAGATATCCCCACAAGAATAAGTCTGGGCTTGTGAGATCAGGAGGACGAGATGGCCAATTGACATCACCAAATCGAGAAATAATTCTTCCATTAAAACGTTGTCGGAGTAATTGCATGCTTACTCTTGCAGTATTAGCTGTTGCTCCATCCAGCTGGAACCTCATTCAAACTCGATTTTCAATTGCTAGCCATAAGAAATTATGAAGCATTGCTCTCTACCTCTCTCCTGTCACAATCACAGCATTTCCATCATCATCTTCAAAAAAGTATGGCCCGATAATTTTATTTGAAGTTATTGCGCACCATACAGTGCACTTTACAGGATGAAGTTCTCTCTGATGCACAGCTCTTGGGTTTTCTGTTGCCCAAAAGCGACAGTTTTGTTTATTGACGAACCCATTTAGGTGGAAGTGGGCTTCATCAGACATGATTAGTTTATCCAAAAAATTTGGTTCATTTTCAGCAAGTTCTCGTAATCGAACGGCATACTGTATTCTAGGCTGAAAGTCCTGTGGCTTCAATTCTTGGATGAGTTGCACTTTGTATGGAAAAAAATTTAGACTTTTCGTAACCCTTCTTAAAGATGTTCGAGAAATTCCAAGTTCCAATGATCGTCTTTGGGTGGAAGTTGTTGGATTTTCTTCAAAATTTTCACGTAGCCTTTCTTTGTTTTCATCCGTACAAACAGCTTTAGGTCTTCCAGAACGTGGTAGATCACTTACAGCTCCTTAATCTTCAAATCTTTTAACCATGCTCTTAATTGCATTCCTACTAGGAGCATCTCTCAAATTGAAATGCCTTCGATAAGCTCTTTGGGTTTGAATTATTGAGCCTTGATTTTGGTAGTAAAATTTTACAATTTGTGTACGTTGGACGGTACTGAATTTCTCCATAATTAATTTCCAGGATCTAAAAAAAATAGAAAGTATTAAGAAAATAAAAAATATAAGGAAATAAAAAAGATATTAAAAAATAAAAAGGGTCAGTGACTTTTGGCCCACCCTGTACTTAGTAATATAACGAGAATTTTTTTTCAAACTTAAAAATACAAAAATATTTTTGTGTCGGCCAATTCAAGTAAATATTGTTTAACTATATTTTTAAAACAATTTATTGAGATTGTACTTTTCATATTTTCATCAAAAACTATGTTCCATAAATGAGGTCCTCTATATGAAATTAAATTGAGTAATTGGATTTTTTAAGAGTTGACTTAGGTATGCTAAAGTTATGGATAGAGCACCTCATTAAATATCTATGATTAATTTTTAAAAATCAGTTATTAAAGAATTTTGCTAGCATGTCATTTTGATATTTAAACATGAACAACAGGTTTTGGAACAAATTTAACTCATAGACATTAAGAGCTTTAATTTCCGGTGACGACTAAAATTGAGCGTATTTATTTTGGTTATGGGCGTATTGCAATACATAGTTTTGTTTATACTTTTTTTAATGCTGAAGGGCAAGTACTTACCCAAGCAATATTACAATAAATATGTAGCTATGGATAAAAGAGTAATATATATCTATTAAACATTATAATAAATATATTTACAGAAAATTTTATGATTTTATATTGCAAAAAAATTCATAATGTTATTATATTTATAGTACAAATATATATATATATATATATATATATATATATATATATATATATATATATATATATATATATATATATATATATATATATTTATATATAAATATATATATATATATATAATTAAAACTTTTCCTGGTAAAGTCAGCAGAAAATAAAGCCGATGCTCTTACGAGGGTACCACAGAACTGGCTGCATTCAAACCATTCTGCAATGACAGCAAATGTTGTACCGCCTGATGTGAAGTCGTTTCATAATCTTCATCACTTTGGAGCCAATTGAACCCTTTATTTGATGAAACAGACATATCCGAAAGAGAAAGTTTGTAGAAAAGACGTTGAATTAGTCGTGAAAAGTTGCGAAAGATGTTTATCGGTGGATCCTGCATCAATTAGATGGGAAGAAAAAAATCTTGAAGCTGGAAAGAGCTGGCATTGTTTAGCTATTGACATAACCCGCTACAAATCAGAGATTTATTTGTATATTATTGACTGTGGAAAAAGGAACAAGTTTGCAATTTGGAGAAAGCTACAGAACAAGAAAGAATCAACAGTGTGTTTCCATTTAGAAGAAATATTCCGAGAAAGAAGACCTCCGTGGCAAATTCTACTTGACAACAGCAAGACTTTTCGCTCAAAATTCGTTGATGAATTATGCGCAGAATGGGGAGTGTCCATCCTGTTTTGTTGCGCTTACAGGCTATCTGGAAATGGAATTGTTAAACGTCATCATCGGACAATCAAGCGTATGGCAGCCTGAAGTGGCAAAGATCCGTTAAAATGGTATATTGGTATAACATAACTCCCAGAAAAAATGGCAAGAAAACATCGCTCTCCTACAAAGCTATATTTTCCTATGAGTGGAAACCACACACAATTTCTACTAAAACTAACAAGGAAGTTCTCCACAACTATACACAAGGAAAAGAAGTATTTGTAAAACCACCTGACTCAAAATGTACGAGCGAATGGAACAGAGGAAGAGTCTCAGATGAAGGACGAGGAGTTTCGGTAGAAATCAATAGAATCCCGAGACACATGTCGGACGTCCGTCCTGCTCCCATTCTAGCTGACTTGTCTATTAGAGAATCGGAAGAACCCATCGCGGATAACCTGAATCTCCGAAGATCGACGCGAGTGCAGAAATTTCCGAATAAGTATGCAGACTTTGTTATCTAGAGATCAAGGGGTGTTGTAAATAGTAAAAATAATTGCATTATATATAAACTGTAATTAGTGTAAACAACTGCAGTATATATAAACTATTATTGTGTTGCGACAGAAGGAACGTTGTGGGTGCGTCATATATTACATTGTATATAACGTTTATAATGTTTATTATACCCTCGGGGGTATTTGCAACAATAGTAACAATAATAGTTTATATATAATGCAGTTGTTTACACTAATTACAGCTTATATATAATGCACTTATTTACACTAATTACAACACCCCTTGATCTTTAGATCACAATGTCTGCATACTTATTCGCAAACTTCTGCACTTTCCGCAAAAAAGGATTATTATAAGGATATGCTACATAGTTTTAACCATTTGTAATTGTAATTATTCAACAAAAGGTTCATTAAAACTCGGTAATTAAATAGAACCACGTTATTTTAAAAGCATTTGTTAGTTTAAGCTTCTTTTCTTGCTTCAAATCATAACACATTTGATTAAAAAGTCAAGTAGAACATTTAAAAAAAAATCAAAAATATTGTTTTCTAAATTACTAAAACCTAAAGTTTCATTAGCTGTATATCATAATTCAATTCATTCTTGTAATACTCCATTCATTTAATATGAAGTTGTTGTTTGCCGTATTGTTGCGCCATTTTTAATGTTTATACTTGAATATTATTGGCGAATCGTCAAAATACTATATTTTTAAATTATTATAAGCGTACGTATTTGCGTCAACGTATAAAGATGAAGCGTTTAAGTACAGTCTTGATGTCGTTTTTTTATTGTTTACGAAACAAAAGGTTACAAGGATAGTGACTATGCCTGTAACCTTTTGTTTCGGGTCGATAATAGTCCAGAAGCATTTCAATGCGGTTAAACTTCCATCTGTTTTATAGTTCCATGGTTTAACCCAGGACGTTTTAATAGATGGACGTTTAACGCATTGTTATAGATCAGAGGCACCGTCAATTACTGAAATTGTATGCGGTTTGCAATTCTTAGCGTCATTTTTTAAATAATTTTACAAAATAAATCGACATTTTACCGACATTTATGGTTCGCTATCTTCTTTCAGTAAATGTTTTTTTACTCGTAAAATACTAACTTTAGCGAAATATATATGCATTTTATTTAATTAAGAATGTCTCTGTATTTGAAAACATTTTAACTAATATGCAAGCTTTTTTTAATAATAATTTATTTGTAAAAAACTTTGATGTCAAAAATTATGTTTTTGTAAAAATGCAATATATGATATACTAATACGAATATTGTTAATTAAAAAGAATTTTCGGCGCTACTGCAGTTTCTCCCCCCCTTTTTTTTATTGCAGAATATGATAGAGAATTTTATGCTGATTAAGAATCGTATAAAAACATAGGTCTGAAAACCAACAAAAAGTGCTCTAAATTGGTTTATCTCTGACCCAAACCCTAACCCTGTCTCAAATCATTTACTTTTAATCGCGCCAATCCCTATTTTTCAGTCGATGCATGTACATTTAATTGCGCCAATCCCTATTTGTCAGTCGATTTATGTACATTTAAAAAGCAAAATCTTAAATTAATTTTTAAAAAGTTAATTAAAAATATATAAAATATATTATTAAAAACATTTAATTTAAATATAATTTAAATTAAATGTTTTTAAAACGGTAGCAATTTTTTTATTGGCACAATATATTTATATAGTAAACGTAGCACATACAAAAAGCTTACAACATTTATTTAAAGCCAAATTCATGCTTTAAACAAGAATTGGAGTCGCCTGTTATCAATACCAAACATGCTTATAATTTTATCGATAAAGTCTTTTTTGTTGCAGTTTATTTTTCTCTGTGTACGCTTAACATGCACAAACCAGAGAGACGGTCGTTTAAGATTGCTAACCTAAGCCATGTTTTGACACAACGCAATGTGCTAAACGACCGTTGTGTCAAAACATAGCTTGTATCAAACTAACTCAAGACTTCAGTTTCGAAATTATCTGTTGTATACTTTAATCGTAGAAATTTTTTCTTTAAAGTGTTGGCGATTCAGTTTGCACAACTTAGGAGGATGAAGAAATACTAAATTAAATTGTGCTTTGATGAACAATAAAGCTAATGTGCAACTTGCCGTGTACTTCCATTTGCATGCATTAAAAATTCTTCCACTTGAAAAAAAATTTCTTCGAATTCAGATATCGTGGCAGCGTTGATATCTTTTAGCGGTGAAAATCCAAAATATCCCTCACGAATTATAGACTTCCCACGAGATGTATCAACAAACCGCACTCCCAGTGATAACTGATCAGTTTCATAAATATCTGCTGTTTCATCGACAATGATCGAGAATCCAACAGCATTGTTGGCAGCTTTTACAATTTCTTCTCTCAGAGCTTGTTCAGACAAGTTGCTTAAATCATTCTGCGTTCGGTGTGATGTGTAGCGTGCATTTTTAGCAGCTGTATCAAAATAGTTTTTAAAAATACTGTCTCCTCCCTCAATTCTATATGCATAAAGTTGTTGAACATTTCCTTTACTATTTTTCCCGCGTAATGCCAAATCATTTGTTCCGCAAAATAATCGAAATAATAGGATACAGCTTCTTTCTGTTTTCTTCAATAACTCGTTTTACTGAATTATCGATCTGGCAAATAATATTTTTATTTGGATCTCGTATTGTTGATGCAAAGTGTTCAGCATCTTGTTGAGCTCCACGATGCCATGCTGAGTTGATTGGTTTTTGGCACATTCATGAAAATGTTTATACTTTGTAAAAGGATAAGTAATGAAGGCACCTTGAATTCCTCTTTTAACTGGTTGTGGAAATAGAACACAAAATACGCAAAAAGCACCTTTTAATTTAGATGAGTATAATAACCATGGAGTATACTGAGATAGCCAAGAACTCCTAAAATAACGTTTTCCAATTCCAGAAATGTCACCTTTAAAATCGTCGGACGAATGAAGCTGGTATGATCAGTTAGCATGCGGTACTTAAAATCAATAGGTATTTTCGTTGTACATTTTACATAGAGTTCAATGTCTTATTCTAATCTAGAATCCCAACTTCAAGTTTTTTAGGTTCTGGTTCGAGTGTTGCATGAATATCCATGACACCTAAAAGTAAAAAAAAAGATTTACATTAATCTTTCAGATTTACATCTGAAGATAAAAAGTTCTGAAAAAGTCACAAATATTAAGGAGAACATTTCTAAAAGGGAGCTAAGTCCATTTTTTTTCTAAATTAATTTTTTTAACATTTGGATTTTTTATTGAAAGAGATACAAATCTAACGATGTTAGTATGAATAAAAAAATTTTCATTTTTATTTGCGATTACAAAACCAATGGTGTTCAAAAAATCCTTCGCCTGATTTTTATTTTTATTTTTTTCAAAGCAACAAAAATGTGACTTAGCTCCTTTTAGAAAAACAAATACTTATTTTAATATAATTATTTTTAAAGAATTCTTAGCCGTTTTTTTTTAATTTTTGAAGAATTCTTTGCCGAAAGAAAACTCACTATTAAAGTAAACAACTAAAGCAAGAGCGATGAACCGTATTGGTGAGGTCAAATAGTTTGTCCGAATATCAATCTCATAACCACTTGCGTTTTAAAAAAATCTATTGTTTCTGTGCAATGTTTGTCCGATATCAATTCCACAATGCCTTTTGCTTCTAAAAAAAATCGATTTCAGAATACAAAATTTGCGCAACTATTTCTAGAACGTTGTTAATAGTTTGAAAAAACTCTCACGCCCTGATCAACCTTTCTACCATTTAAGTCTTTTTTTTTAAATAATTTTTTTTTAAGATTTTATATAACAAAAGTTTAGTTTTGAAAAGAAATATTTTTAAAGTTTTGAAATTTCTGGGTCAAAAATCTTCACAATTTTTTAACTTTAACTGTATTGAAACAGTTATGAAGTCTTGAGCAATTTTTTTTTCTTCTAAAAAACTGACTGCATTATCATATTTTACCGAAACCGTACAAATAAGTAATTGGTTACTTTTATCAATTATAAATAATTATTTATTTAGAAACCGTAAGGAAATATCACTAAAAAATATTTTAGTGATATTTCCTTACGGTTATATTTTCCGCCACGTATCAAAAAATTTAGCAACAAACTTTATGGCATGGAAATCTGTAACAAACAAGAATTTTTTTTTCTATATTTAGAAAATTCAGTGAAGGGGGAAGGAAGGGGGGGGGGGAGAAAAGGCAACTGTCCCTCTTGCCCCCTCCTCCTTCCTTGGGGCGCCCATGAACACTTTGTATAATAAAGTTTTTTTTATTTAATTGGATAGACAGTTGTCATTTTGACGTATAATCATATACAAGTATTTATACGTGACGTAAATGTTTCCTATTGTTTGACTATTGTTATTTATAACAATTGCGAGCTTTTTTTAAAAAATGAGTTAAACGTCTAATAAAACATCCTTAGTTAAACGGAGAGATGTGAATACTTAGGCAACACTTTTAAATTTTGTTGGAGTGTTTTTACTTAAGTACTTGTACTATTTGTAAACTTCCGTGAATGTAACAACTATTTCAGAATATATGAATTTATTGATTGTCAAAATTCGGCAGGCCGACCTAATTCACGGCTTTTTTTTGAGGTCGATAAACGACGACACAGTCGTTTGTTTACAATTTCGCTGTTACTATTTTGTTTAGTCCTATGATTAAAATTATATATATTTTTTTCTATAATAACTTAAGAGAAAAATAAATTTACATTAATTATGACGTCTTCTGTTTCAAGGATGTTGCATTGGCATGCTGTATATAAGATTTCTACTGTTTCTAGTCCTACTCACGAACTTAGCAGGCAAAAAAAATTTACCTTTTTTATTTTATATAATCGTCTTTTATAATAAACTCTTGATAAAACATTTTATTTTTTACTTAAATAAATACTTTTTTGAATAGTGAAAATGATGGTTATGAAATGGCACAAAATAAATTTTCTACAAATAAGAGGTATTTCAATAAGTTGTTTAACTTTACTATTTTTTAAACAAATATTTTAGTATAATATTAGTATTGTTAATTCAATAATATAAAATATCTACTATTTTTTAATTATTAACTATTATTTGATTTACGATACTTCAGAGACGTCACCTTTTTCAAAGCTGTAACAGGCTTTTATATATATTAAAAAAAAATGCTTTTAAGGTCTAATATCTACTGATATACTTATTTTTTAAAACTTAAAGCTTACAGTTATCAATAATTTAAATTTTTTGATGCAAAGGGCTGTTTATTAATTATGTCAACAAAATAAGGGGATGTTTTTTCTCTATTTTGATTTTATTTGAGAAGAGGGGTAATAATATGTTGATGTAATTTTATAGGGAAAATCACTTATAAGTTGTTGACAAGGAGGAGGTAAAAATCCCTCCAAAAATTGTTGACATAATTAATGGGTAGCCCCCAACATAAAAGTAGTAATCTGAAAATTTTTAAAATAAAAAAACAAAAAAACACTTTATCTAACAATTCTATAATTTGAACAAGTTTGTTTAAAAGAATTTAAAAAAAAATTCAGCTTTAAAATTTACTTAGAACCTTAAAATTAACTTTTTAACAAAAGTTTTTTAAATGTTTAATCCAACTTTATATAATGGTAGGCATATGGATTGAGATTTTTAAATTGATTAAATACTAGATAGTTATATATGATTGGAAAGGTTATTAGGTATTTAAAGAGTATTTTAGTTGTAAAAAAAATGATTGAATGATTCTATAAAAAATTATCGAGATTTTAGTAACAAATTTTTGATATATGGCTTTATTAAAAAAACTATGGGCAAAATTTAGTTTTATTTATCGGAATTGTTATAACTTTGTGAATCTAACTGATATACTATTCTATTAGTAGAAAATATATGCTTGTGTGTCAGAACACTTCTATGTTTTTAATGTTATTACCATTGGCTCGACATATAAACCATTTTCCTTGACAATTTTAATTTATTATATGTTGTTTGTCAAAAGATGTCTTTGTCCACGCAACAGGAGAATCTTTGTACTCTGTGATAGTTTTATGCCAAGTTGTTTTGAGAGGTTTAAAGAAAGCTACATCTAGAGGTTGAGTTATTTGTGTTTTTAGGTCGCATGCAAACAAACCTATCAATCAGTTATCATCGAACAAAACCTTAATTCTTGATTTTCTTTTTAAAGAAGGTAAAACAATCGAAAAAAAAAATTCTTCAAAAGCTACTCCATCAAACCAATCACTTTTAATAAAGTATCTGATTCCTTTAGGATCTCCTAAACATAGAGTTTTACCTGCTGCATTACCTGATATCATAATGAATATACTTGTTTCACTTGTACAGTTTGGAATAGATGCTGAAAATAATCTTTTAAAATTTCTTCATTATTAATTGTTTGTAAGCTCTGGATGTCTTTGTAAAGTTGAGTTAACTAAATCAGGCTCAGGAAAGTATTTAGGCTCTTTTACCTTTCTTCTCAAATTAATAAGATAAGTATTCATAATATGTTGTAAATCTTCTTTACAGATTGGAAACCCAAAATCACTCAGTTAAATAGTATATTTCGCAAAAGCAGCCTCCTTGAATTTTTGAAAGAAATATGATTAGATAGGTTTCAAGTTGTGTTTTATTTTTATTTTGTAATAAATTACTCTTTTATACTGTTAAACCATACTTTACTACAACTTGCTTTTATGTCAACCTTTTACATTTTCAAGACATTTGGATAAGTCATTATCTGCATAGTCTTTGTTTTTTCATTTTATAAAAACTCAACATCTGTATAAAAAAAAACATTACTTTTATTTTAGTTAGTTTTACCCGAAAACTTTAAAAATTTACCTAGTAATTCTGCTTTTACAAAATGTTAAATAGCTAAAAGTTTGAAAAAGTATTAAATGATTTTAGATGACAGGTTATTTTGCACATTGTGCAAAGTTATCACAATTTCTACCAAAAAACTAGTGTATTCACAAGAGTGTTAATCTTTAATTATCTACATTGACAATGGCTTTAAAACACAGTATAATTCAAGCTAGTACTATGACAAATTTTTAAAGCAGTTTGCTCACCTTTGGGTTAATTTCTGATCATTTGCACAGAATGTTGAAAAACAAAAAACTTTCGAATGTTGAAAAATACAAAAAATTTAATAGTTTTGTGATTTTGTTGCTTTTTTTCTGTTTAAATAAAATTTAAACAGAAAAAAAGCAAATTGTCTTAGCAGAAATTCCGTTAAAATCAATTAAATGTCTAAATTTAAATATCTGAACAAAATAATATTGCATTAAAAAGTTATAGAAATCTGCCCCTATATCAGCTGTTACAGAATTCTGAAAAAAACAAAATTAGGTAGAAAATAGCCTAAAAACTATGCTGTTTGTCTTTGCAAGGTTCTGATTTGATAAGATTTATGATGTTGTCTCAAAGAACCTTGCAATAAAGGAAAAGTGTAGTTTATCTGCTACATAATATTTTTTTAATGAAATTTGGCAGGTGCATATAAAATGTGCTTAAAAACTTTAGTTAAAGAAACATTTTTGAAAAAGTTTTAAAGACTGAGCATTTTTTTAACAGTAATATGATGTGAGAACAATATCTTGATTTTTAATACCTATAAACTCAATACAAAACTTAATAGCCATGCATAAGTTTTACATAAAAATCAAGTTTAACTATTCTTTTTTTTAAAAATAATTGTTTATTTGTTTCTAAAAGAAAACATTGTAAAAAAACAAAACCTTTAAAAAAGAATGACATTATCTGACGCTACCTAAAAAAAGGTGAAAAATTGTGGCACAGAATTTTAGTATAAAATTTGGCTCTGTAAAACGCCATTTCCGCATACCTAATAATGAGATTTTTTAATTTCGATACCAGAACTGTTCAGTGAACCTTCTAGAAAATATTAACCATCCTGTCACTTTTTTGCATCTCCTTTTATCTAACAATGTAACATAGTTTTATGAAACCATATTTATACCATCTTCCCCTCCTTCTCCCCTTACCATGCACACATACAATGAGCACTGAGAAACATTTAGTTAATAATATAGCCTAACTTTTAATTAATTTTGTTAAGGCTCAGGGTTTGTTAATAGTAATGAGGCAATTGCTTGGACTATTAAATAAAATACTGAGTACTATCTATGCTTTGAGTCAAGTTCTTTAACAAATTTAAAAATGACTTAAGTACCAAAAATTAAAAAACACAAAAAACCATAGTCATCTTTAAGTTCCTTAAATCTATCATTTACTAATCTTTGAAGTAACTTTTCTTCTGTCGAATCTTATCTCATGCAAAGTTCACCAAACCTACTTGCTCCTTGTGAGACTAATTTGAGTTCTGCTATCTCATCTTGTGATCTTAGTGTTGATGGTTATCTTCCTTTAATTTGTAATGACTCCAATATACTTGGACTGGGCATTTACATTTGTAAGAATTCACCCATTTGTTGGGAAACTAGGTTCGAATCCACCAACTATTCTTTTATGTGCTTTTGTTTAGCACCATTTCACTCTATCACCTTTCTCTTTGTTTGAGACTCCACACTTTTCGATGTTATTTCTGATCAAATTGACCAAGCCCTCTCTCTTTATCCTTAAGCCAATATCATTGTTGTTGGCAACTTTAATGCTCATCACACTGAATGGTTTGGCTCCAATATCAGTGACTCTGCAGACGTTAAGGCCCACAACTTTTGCCTTTCTCAATCTCTTACTCAAATAGTCAACTTTCCAACTCGCTTTCCAGACCACTTGAGTCATTTACTTTCTCTACTTGACTTATGTCTTGTTTCTGATTCTAGTCAGTGCTCAGTTTCTTTACATTAACCCTTTGGTGTTTCTGATCATTGTTTGATTGGAAAGTGCTGCTGCAATTTCCAATCAAAACCATTACTTCCATATCTATCAGCAAAACAATTCTTCGAAAAACAGATATCTGTTTAGTAATGCTAGAAACCATTGTATAAAGGTTTTGTCTAACGCCAAAGCTCGCTATTCTCAGGTCATAAAATCTTGTATTTCATCTCAAAAATTAGGCTCTTGTGGTCTGTACAACATGCCTGTTATAATCTTGCAGAATTGTTCTCCGGAGCTGTCTATACTTTCAAAACTATTTAACAAGTGCTTATCAGAGTCTTGTTTTCCAGCCTGCTGGAAAGTGGCATCTGTTATCCCTATTTTCAAAAACTCTGGAGAGTGATCTAACTCGTCTAACTACCGTCCCATTGATCTTCTCCCTATCATAAGCAAGGTTTTTGAATCTTTAATTAACAAACACTTAATCTCTCATCTTGAATCTAATAACTTTCTGATCATCAATATGGATTTTGATTTTCTTGTTCTACAGCGGATTTACTAACAGTAATAACTGATAGGTTTTATTGTGCATCAGATAGAGGTGGAGAGTTTAAGGCCATCGTTCTTGACATTTCTAAAGCTTTTGATAAAGTTTGGCATGCTGGTCTTCTTCGTAAGCTTTCTTTTTATGGTGTATCAGGTAACATCTTTAGAATTATTGAATCCTTTCGTTTCAATCGTAGTATAAAAGTTGTCTTAGATAGGCAGCACTCTTCTTCATATCCTGTAACTTTAGGGGTTTCTCAAGGTTCTATTGTTGGCCCTATACTCTTTAATTTACATTAACTCTCTTCCAGATATTCTCACATCTAAGGTGGCATTGTTTGCTGATGATACTACCATTTATTCTTGTCTTTTTAAGTAGCCAACACTCGCTGATTGCTTGGAGGGGGCATTTGAGCTTGAAAAGAATTTCACTTCTGCTACAGCGTAGGGTTCACAGTGGCTGGCGAACTTTAATTTAGATAAAATCCAATTTTTTTCAGCCAATATATGGTAATGTACTTGATGAGTCATCTACCCTTTAACTCTTACTTACAATTTTTCTTGGAAACCATACATCAAATCCATTGCAAAATTAGCATCTGCTAAGGTTGATTCTCTTTATCGTGATCAACACTTTCTTAATTCAGATTCTATTCTTTATCTCTATAAATCTCAAATCTGTCCTGGTATGGAATACTGTTGCCATATCTGGGGCGGATCTTCTAATGATGCCCTTTCTCTTTTAGACAAGGTGCAAAAACACATTGTAAACATAGTTGGACCTGCTCTTGCAGCCGAACTCCAACCATTATCACATTGTTGTAATGTTGCTTCTTTTTCTCTTTTTGACAAATACTATAATGGGCATTGCTCTAAAAAGCTAGCGTCTTTTGTTCCATCTATTAAAATTCATTCTCATGTTACTCATCATTCAATTAAGTCTTATCCTTAGGTTTTTGTGTGCTTTCTTATGTAAAAATGGGAGATCTGGTAACCCTATTGACACAATTTTAAAATTTTTTGATCAATTGAGAGTTATGATAATTGTAGGTTTGAGATTTGTCTAGCCTACCCACTGATTATTTTAATAAATGTCAATTGTTTTAATGAATTTTTGTTTAAAGAAAAAATTCCTATTATTATCTTTATTGTTTTAATAAATATAAATAAATTAATAAAAAATTAACTATTTAAGAAAAACTCGTATTGGAAATTTTTTCTGTTGTGACAACATTTGATTTTGATATTGAAGTAAACATGTCATTAGTTGAACATGAACATTATAAAAAAGTTTTAAAAACAATTTTATGCTTGTGTGTTTGATCTGTTTACTTTGACAATCGAAGTAGCATTTTTATTATTTTTTGAAAAATTCAAAAAAATACTTTTTCAACATTTTGTTAAAAAAAAGTTTTTAAGTTTTAATTTTAAGTTCAATGGTTGAAAGCAATTAAACAACAAAGAAATGTTTAGTTTATACAATTTTTTTAAATATTAATTCACCTCCCGAAGCCAAGAAGGCCATTCAGTTGAGGAGGCTGTGGTTGCAACTCTCTCAACACTGCAATTCCAAAACACGAACTTTGACAAACAAGGCAGCTGTGACTTTGTCAAGTATTGTGTTTTATTCACATATATGTATAATATATAAAATATACTTATTATTTAAGTTCTGTTTAGCAATCAGTAGTTAATTTTTATTTAACCTAAAATCTATCAATTTTTATTTTTAGGTTGTCATTATTAATGAGTAATATGAAGCCTGAAGATGAAACTGCACTTAGATCTATACTTCTGAATAAGTTGAATAAATTTGAAACATTGTCTACAGGAAGTGAAGTCATTTCAGTTGATTCTTTTTTGGATCAGAAGCCTAGTCAAATTTACTATAACACAATTTTTCACACACTAAGGTTAATTTTTAGTTATTTTATTATTCATTATTTCTAATATTTTTTATTACTTTTTAAATTAACTATTTTTTTTTACTCCAGTAATGCAAATGATCCAATCAAATCCAATGCAAATGATTTTCAAGTTCTATTAAATTGCTACTTTTTGGTGAGTTTTATGGTTGGAACTGAATCTGGTTTTGAACTGTATCTTTTTGCTATTTGTGTATTTCTAATGGTGCGATTTGCATCTGTTTGTCAACTAGACATTTATAAATATTATTAATATTGTTATTATTATTATTATTATTGTTATTATTATTATTATCATCATTTATCATTATTGTATTTTTTCAAATATTTTATTGAACATAAGAATTATTAAATTAAATATCTGATTATACAGAATCAGAAAAAGAGATATTAATGCATTTTTTAAATTAGTACTGTATTTTTACAGGTGTATTGGAATTTAGAAAAAAAAGGTCAACAATAAATTGTTGAGCTTAAAATATTTTTGGTTGCCAATCAGAACAAAATTTTTAAGTCAAAGGTTTCACCATAACTTAGAAATAAGGTTGGCAAAAAGTTGCTGATTTCAAACACTTTTAGTTCGATAGTAGGTCAGCATTACCAAAGGCCAACCCTAATTCTGAGGGCTGCAGGTGTAATATTTTTTAATTGGTGTATTTTTGATATACATGACTTTTGATAATATTTAAAATGTATTTATTAAATTACTAGTTTTTTATGCAATTCCAAGTTATTTGTGTAAATATCCAAATAAATGTTGCTATGTATGTAACTATGGAAATGTATGTTGCTATTTATGTAAACATTTATAATTTATTTTCAAGTCAGCATAATATCAGTATTAATAATGGAGGCTGAATTTTAAATGAATTTAAGAGAAAATTCTTTATTTACTTTATTTTTATTAAAGTTTCTTTTTTTATGGTAATCAGTCAATTAAAATGTTTCCAAATGTCAATCAATGAATCAATTAGTAAATATGCTGGTAATATCAATACTTGTTCAACATCAGCAATCTACTTAGTCACAATACATGTCAATGAGATGGCATATATTGTCTTGGCTAAACTTTATTGTATTTTTTTAATTTATACAAACAACAACTAAAAATCATCATTAATATAACTGTGATTTAGCCAATTCAGGCAGAATAAATCCTGCCTATATAGTGCTGGTTGAGTTTAAATTTTTAAAATTTAAAGTTTGTTATATAAATATGGTAATTGATAAACTCATTTACTAAAATCTTTTAAAATTTGTTGTTAGCCCGTTAGACTTAAATAAAATAAATTGTAAAACTAGCTTTTAACTCTCATTATGGCAAAACAGTTTGGATTGCAAAATAGTTTTAAATTTAAATCTTAAATATTTTGTATGATACTTTTAGAATAAATATTTTTATTAGCTTAACATGACAGTTTTCAAAAAGACCTTGATGATTATTGCAACTCATTATTGCTGTCTTTAGAAAAGTATATGGTAAGTAAAGGTTTTATATTTGAAGTACATAATTAACTTAATGTTTGAAATAATGGTACATTGAATAATGTTTGAATACAGTATTTGAATCAATATATTTATAAATTTAGGAATCAATTGATGTCAGTGAATATCTTACATTATTAGATGAATGGTATGATTCAAAGGTAGATATTTTTCTTTAAACATTTATAAAGTTATATTTATTTTCTATAATGCTATTCCCCATAGCTCTTCAAAGTATTTACTTGTTTTTCATATTTATATTTTTTTCTTTTTTTATATTTTAAAATTAATAAAATAAATCAGTGTAGCTTTTTATAATCACATGTTGAAAACTCATTATAAACATTTATAACATTAAGATGCAATATAAATTTATGATTTAAATTAATATATTTACTATAAAATAAATGCTATATGATCAGGGCGCGACAAATTGACGAAAGTGCAAACGTTTGTTAAAAAAAAGACAGAAAAACGAATGTCACGTTTCTGTACTTTTACTTAAGCATATGTTGACATTCGCTTAAAATCTTTTTAAATGAACGCATATCTTCAGCAATTTTTTTTCCAAATAATTATGCGGTTGATGGTTTTTTATTTATTACAAAAAAAACACATTTATTATTAACAATAAATTACTAAAATTCAAAACTCATTTTAAAATTTAAAATCATTTTCAACGACTTAAAAAGAAACCATGATAATACTAATACTTTCTACAATAGCATTACTTTTAAGTTTAATAATTAAGTACACAACTGAAGTAAGTAATTTTAGCATGGTTTTACATGCGTTTGTAATAGCATGGAAAATTTTAGTTAAAATGAATGCATTTGCCATTATTTTATAAGAAACCAAACTAAAACATTGTTTTTTTTAAAAGCGTGCTTTTTTTAAATTTTCTTTTTATCGTTAAATTAATGTTTAGGGGCTGTCCATTAATTACGTCAACAAAATAGGGGGAGGGGGTCTGGAAATTTTTGACAATTTTTGACAAGGGGAGGGGGGAGGGAGGTCCAGAAAAGTTGATGTCAACAATGTTACTTTTTTAAAATAAATTTAGTTACTTTGTTACTAGTCATGCATACTTACTTAGTTACTAGTCATGCATACTTACTTAGTTACTAGTCATGCATACTGGTCGAGAAAAAAGGTATCAAAACGAGACTTTTACATGCCAGGATTAGATGGCCTGCCACTCGCAATCGAAGTTGCTCAGTTAGAGAGAGATCTTGGAGTTCTTGTCTCAAATAATCTAAAACGTAATGCTCAAGTTTTAGCAGCTGCAGTGAACGCTAGCCGCTCCTTAGAGAGGCTGAAAAAAACTATTCGCACCCGTAGTTTTTCACTGTGGAAAGAAGTGTACACCATGTATGTTCGTCCTCACTGAGAGTGCGCTATCCAAGCGTAACCACCTTACCAATGGGCAGACATAAAAGCGCTAGAAAAAGTTCAAAACCGTCCTACAAAAACCATTTCTGAGATTAAGCATTGCACCCCCGAGCAGCGAAAAGTCATCTTAGGTCTTACGACACTTGAAGAAAGAAGAATAAGAGGTGATTTAATTCTGATGGATTTGATGAAAAAAACTTTCACGTTATATTCAATTGTCCTTCGTTGTTAAAGTATATTATGCTTGGTCATAATCGATGACTTGCAAAGCAAAGAGTACTCAATTGCATGCCAAGAGTGAAATTTTTCACAAATCGTGTTGTGTTGCAGTGGAATACCCTGCCGCAAATAGTAATTGACTTCCGTCAACATTTTCAAAAGTCGACTAGATGAACATTTAAATTAGTTAAAAGAGAATTTTTAAACGATAACTAGAAATAAACTCTCTCCACATATGTTTCCAGTATTCTATTATGTTCTTAAAGTATGGTACTTATGTGCACAACAGTCTTACAATACTTGTGCAGATGTGCACAAGTATTGTAAGACTGTTAGTATAGAGATGCCTGATGGAGCACATCTTTGTTGGTAATTTAAACATAGCGAACATTTATGATTTTTAAGTCTATAAATTTATTATGGATTGTTGTAAATATTTTAAATTATTGACCACTAAAATCAACTAAACTAAACTTGAAAAAAAGAAAATTAGGCATCATTTGTAGCCTTGTGTTACATACTCACTCAATGTATTTTAATGACATTTTCTATATTCTACTTTTTTTAAACCGTGTTGCGCTTTAAAAAACCTTATACATACAGAATATAGTAATTACTTACTACTCAGTTATTAGCAATATTTTGCTAATGCTGCAGGTCTTGCAGCTTAACAAATTTTTATTTTCTGAACTAACATCAATTGTCTTTCAAGATACATTTAGATGTTTCCCAAAATGATTATGTGGCAAAACCAATCCTAGTAACTCCTGACTAAGTGGAGCCATACACTGTTCAACACTGTTATATGCTGAATAGCAAGGTGCACCTATATACCTTTTGCACTTAAACGTTTATTGAGGTGAAACCTTGATGAGGTGAAACTATATACCTATTGGCAGTTCTGATCAATTTTACAGAAACTGTTTTAATGTGGCATTTTTCTTCAAGTGTGTTTGATCGCTTAGGCAGCAGACTTATAAGTTGCAGATCTCAAAAGGCAATAACCCAATTTTAATAAACTTTTATTTAAGTTATCAAGTGTCTACCTCTTTTTGATAAATATTGAGCAATGACTATAAAAAATATATTTAATTTGAAATATAGAGAATATCCGCATTTTTTGATGAACTAATATTTTTACTCAGGGACCTTATGAACAACCCCAAATAAAAAAAATTTCTTAATGCTTATTTTTCTAAATTATAACTTTTTTAATCCATAAAAAAAAAAGAGGGGGGGGGGGAGTTATTTCAAAATCTTACATACTTTTGAGGGTGGGGAACTTAAATGTACGCATGGTAACAGTGAAAGGAGTTCAAATTTTTAAATTTTTAATGTACGTACTTTATGGACAACCTCTTGCTGGATATGTTTTTGTAAAATATTATTTAAATTAAAAATAAATGCAGTAGTCCAGTCATTAAACATTAAAATATGACTAATCCTAGAAAGAAAAAAAAACTGAAGTTTCTACAGAATGTTCTATTATGTACCAAGTAATCCTAGAAAGAAAAAAAAAAGCTGAAGTTTCTACAGAATATTTTATTATGTAATCCAAACAAGTTAAGTTTGAATGATTTTTTTAAATCTTAAATTTGAAAAAATTATGTTTAACATATTAGTATTTTTTACTGATTTATGTTGTGGGAGTGCTGTGAACGTTTTACTCATCTGCACAATGCAAGTTCAGTGAAGTGATTAAATGATCTGTGCTGTTTATTTAATGATCTGTGGGAGTTCAATGCAATATTATACTGATATGTGCTGTGGAAGTTCAGTGAAGTATTATACTGGTTTGTGCTGTACTTGTGCTAGGGCTAGAAAAATTA